>NC_056743.1:1272239305-1272331805 GCF_019279795.1 Protopterus annectens
AAACTCTGTCTGCATGGAAGATAATGAAGGGCTCCACTGCCATGAGGGCCTGTAATTCAGACACACTTCTTGCTGAAGTGATGGCTAGAAGGAAGGCTGTTTTCCAAGAAAAGAATTTCAACTCTGCAGTTGCAGCTGGCTCAAAAGGAGGGAGAGTGAGATTTTCCAATACAAAGTTAAGGTCCCAAGCTAGAGTAGGGGCTCTCCTGGGGGGGTGGGGGGGTGGTCTTAAATTTTTGGCCACTCTGAGGAACTGCTTTAGCAGGGGGTGAGAGAACAGGGGTGGTTCAGTATTATAATGTTCTAAAATGGCAGAGGCATGAATTTTAATAGACAAGAATGATAGGTCCTTGTGGAGCATTTCTGTTAAATACTGAATAATATGAGGTAAGCTGGGCACTGTTGTGCCTATCCCCTGAGTCTGGCTCCAAGAACAATATCTTTTCCACTTTTCGGCATAGGATTTTCTAGTACTAGGCCTCCTTGCCTCCAGAATGACATCTAGCACCTGCTTACTGAGGGATGCTATTGGAGAGCTCAAGGAATTAGCCAGGCTGCAAGGTTCAGGGTTTGAAGTTGAGGGTGCAGAATCTGGTCCGCCTGCTGGGACAGCAGGGAAGGGGTCTGAGGCAGGTGCCATGGTTACAGCAATGTCATACTGCACAAAAGGGGGTACCCAGTGCTGGCGTGACCAGTCTGGTGCAATCAGTATAGTCCTTGGTTTGTCCTGTTTGATCTTTAGCAAAACCTTCAAGAGGAGAGGCAGAGGGGGAAAGGCATAAACTGAGAGGCTTTCACAGGTAAAGGACAGGACATCCACTTTCAAAGCTTGACTGTGGGAAGTCCTTGTGCAGAATTTGTCCAATTGGTAGTTTTGAGGGGAGGCAAACAGGTCTATCTCTGGGGTCCACCATTTGTTCCTCAAGAGGTTAAATATTTTTGGCTCCAGTTTCCATTCGTTTGGATCCATGAGATTTCTGCTTAGGTTGTCTGCCAGTAAATTTAGCTTGCCTAGCAGGAATTGAGCTTGTAGGTGCACTTGGTAACTCAAGGCTGTGTTCCACAGAACCATGGCTAGTCTGCAGAGAGGGTGCGAGTGGGTTCCCCCCTGCTTGTTTATGTACCACATAACTGTGGTGTTGTCGGTCTTTATCAATAATTGTCCTGGAAGAATGTGATCCTTGAAGGCTGTCAGGGAATTCTGTACAGCTAACATTTCTTTTTGGTTGATATGCAGGTGCATCTGTCTCGAGTTCCATTTGCCCTGAATGCACTGCCATGCCAAGTGAGCCCTCCATGCATAGTCTGATGTTTCTGTTGTTAGGGTCTGGGCGGCAGGGGGTAGAGTGAAAGGGAGCCCTTTGTTGTGGTAGCAGGCCTCTGCCCACCAAAGGAACTCTGCCTTTATACAAGGAATGATAGGAATCATTGATTCCAGGTCCTGAGAATGTTGACACCATAAGCTTTTTAGATACCATTGCAGTTTCCTCATATGCAGTCTTGCATATGGAATTAGTAGAATGCAAGAGGCCATGAACCCCAGGGCTTGCAGGATTTTCCTTGCACATAGCTGGGTCTTTGTGGCCAGTTGTTTGAAGTAGGTTGCTAAATAAACTTGTTTATCTGGAGTGAGGAAAGCCATCTGGGAAGTTGTGTTCAAGCTTGCTCCCAGGAATACAACTTGTTGGCAGGGTACTAGGTGATATTTATTTTCGTCTATGACGTACCCCAGTGAGTTTAGAAGTTTCTTTACAAATGCCAGATGCTTTAATAGCAATTCCTGGCTTTCTGCCTGAATCAGACAATCATCCAAGTATGGGTAAATTTGAATATTTCTCTGCCTGCAAAATGCCATGGCTGGAGCTAGACACTTTGTGAATACCCTGGGCGCAGTAGATAAGCCAAAGGGAAGTGCAGAGAACTGAAAGTGCATGCAGCCTGCCCTGAAGCATAGGTATTTCCTGCAAGATTCCCTTACTAGAATGTGCAGGTAAGCTTCCTTTAAGTCTAAAGTTGCCAACCAGGCATCTTTGCCTATCACAGGAAGAAGCTGCTGAAGTGTTAGCATCTTGAATTTTGGGATTACCAAAAAAGTGTTTAGAATAGAGAGGTCCAGGAAAGAACGCCAGGAACGGTCTTTTCTGGGTACCAGGAAAAGTCTTGAATAAAAACCTTGTCTCCTTTCTTCTGCTGGAACAGGTTGAATAGCCCTGATACTTAGAAGAGAGAGAACCTGCTGTTGAGCATCTGCCCACTGATTTGGGGATAGGTCTGGCCAACCGTTTGTGGATGGTAGGGTGTGGAAGTGGAATTTGTAGCCTTGGGAAACTATATTCAAAACCCATTTGCCCTGGGTAATGAGTTCCCAGTTTTTTGCATGCAGGGTGAGCTTTCCTCCTAAGGGAGCACGTAGTTGAGCAGGGCTTGGAAGGGTTAAGGTAAAGTCATTGTGCCATTTTTCCGTGGGGGGGGGGGGGTCTTACTACTCCCTGCTTTGGAAGTGGGAGCCCCCCACTGTTTAGGCCTGTGCGTAACCTGAGACTGTAACGTAGGTGGTCTGCTGTTCCCCGGTTTAGACTAAGAAAGCCTGGAAGAGGCTTGAAAGGATCAATTCTTTGAAGGTCAATGTCTACTAAATCTGGGAGGTGGTACTTGCAGGAACTCTTAACAGTTTGCATAGATTTAACTTTTTCCTCCATCTTTTTGAGGACTTCTGCTTTGTTGCCAAACAGGCGGTCTTGGTTTAAGGGAGCATCCAGTAATTTAGCTTTAACATGATCTGGCAAGTTTTGCTCCTTAAGCCATGCTTGCCTTCTAAGTACAGACCCAGTGACAGCAGCCCTGCAAGATGCTTCTAAAGAGTCAAAACCACATTGCAAAGTATGTTTACCAACTTGTTCTGCAGAATGCATTAAATCCTGTAATTCTGTGTGTTCAGCACAGTCAGGAATCAACATTTTCTGTTTAATCAGCCCCATAATAAGCTGCTGATACTTTTAACATATGAAGCTGGCAATTTAAAGCCCTAATGGCCAAAGTAGCAGAAGTATATACCTTCTTACCCAATCTGTCCAAGGCTCTAGAATCTCTATCAGAAGGGTTAGGGTTTTTGGCAGCAGTAACCTTAATGCCCTTTGGTCCTTGGGAAATGGTCTCTGGATCCACAGTAGGATTCTTGAAGATGAACCTGTGAGAGTCAGGTATTCTGTAATACTGGTCAGGTTTTCTGGGAGCTGGAGGTAAAGTGTCTGGGGGAATGCTAGATTCCAAGAAAGCATGTCCAGAACAGGAGGGATAGCTAAAGGCCTATGCTGAGGAAGGAGTAGGAATTCCCCAAGCCTCTTTTTGGAGTCTGAGTATTCCTGGCTTTCCCAGCGGAAATGCTCCCTAAGAGTGTGCAAGGTTTCACCAAAAGAGAAATCTTCTGGAGGGGAAGCAGAGGGAATGGAATCCGCTGCATCAGAATCCTCATAGGTAGAAATGGGCAAATCCTGGTAATCAGAAGAAACAGAAATATCAGATTCCTGATCAGAAGAATCAGAAGGAAAATCAGTTCTAGGTCTCTCAAAGGGAGAAGGCTGGCTTCCACTGATTAAGGTAATAAGGTCTTTACCCATTCTAAGCATTTGTTTTTAGGCATATGGGCCTGAGCATGCGGTTTGGACATCGATTTTCTAGGTGTGGGTCGAGTTTTAGGCCTGGATGAAGAAGATGGCGTTGGTTTAAAATGCAAGGCTGTAGGCCTGAATACACCCTCAGAAGCCAGTGCCTGCACAGCGGTTTCAGACCCATTCAAGGTAGAGACATCCACAGGTTCCATAGTCGAAGAAGCATCTCCTGGCGTAGCGGACTGTGGATGGGTCTCAGTAGAGGCCTATGAATCTGAAGTAGCGGGTACCAGGGGCTGTGAAAGTGCCTCACTGAGTACCGGTGGACTGGCGACTAGCTTAGCGGAAGCGTCGTCGGCAGTTTTGGACCTATGCAGTCTGTCTCTGTCTTTATCCTTACGTTTTTTCGGAATATCGGTAGTCGTATGGCTTACCGAAGCCATTTCTGGATAGTTAAGCAGAGTACAAAAATAATTTGCTGCAAATCTAGACAGACAACGAATAGTTCGGGAGTTGAACAAGGCACAAAACCGACAGCGAGGGACATTGTGGTCTGGGCCTAGGCAAGGAATGCAGTACAAATGAAAATCTTTATGAGGTATTTGCTTTCCACAGGTAATACAATTGTTAACTTTTACTGACACTGGTTAAGAGCAAGAAAAAGGATACTCAACAGGGTACTTGGCTTTTTTGAAAGACTTCAGTTCTGGAACTCAAACGAAAATTTCAGGAGTCGGACTAGCACTTGCGAACTGCTTCTGCTTTGGGTACCGTGCGGCAAGAAAGACTGATGTAATGGCGCCGGCTGCATGTTTTATACCCCTGACAACCTGACGTCATGGAAGAGAGACAGCATCCGACGCAGGAATCCAAGACTCTGGTATTCAGGCCAGCTAAGGGCTACCTGCAGGCAGATAACCCAAATGTGATGACTGCAACAGTGAAACACGAAGAACATCATAGCTGTTACCTTTGAACACAGTTCATCCTTAAGGTCTACATCTGGCAACTCTTCCAGTGACTGGGATATCTCATCAGCATGCTGCCTCTCTGAAAATGCAACTTATGTGACAAGAGTTTACTGCACTCAAGATGAAAGGCAAACACATGTAAATCTATTTCCCAAATCTGGATTCTTCATTGGGATGATAGACTTCACAAAGATCTGAGCAGTAGGAGACTTTTCAGGGGCTGCCACAGTGACAACAAAATTTGGCATGGGAGTCTTGAATCAATAATTCAAATTCTTAGGAGGCCAGGGGAATTTGTCTTACCTTTTTAGAAAAGGTGACAACACTGACTTCTTATGTGATCCTGAACACAATAGCAATTCCATAGTATCACAATCCTAGCAGCATACACCACCACACAGGAGGAAGTTGGGTTGGGGGGATAAAAAGACCTTCCTGAAGGATGTGTGGAAAAGTCATGGGTTTTGCAAGCCAAATGGCACTCAGACTCATTTCCAGACTGTGTACCACACAACCTGGTCAGATAACACTCTTGTTTAGCAACCATTCTAGGGGTGTGCTTTGGAATCCGCTAAGCCTGTCTGCACATTTTTCTGTGAAGGGATACAAGTTACAGTCAGTGTTACACCCATTTTCAAGGTTTTTTTAATTTTCACCTACAATCTCCTCATTATAGTGTCATGGAATGCAAAATGTTTCCATTGCTCTCCTCATAAAATCCCAGGTCACGCTGTATCAAAATCCATTAAGAGTGGCATTTTCTTACATTCTGCTTCCCTCTGGATCACCACTGTTCTACTAATGCCATCAGATGTTTGTCTCCCTTCCACAAAACCATAATCAATCCATCTCTATCCAATGCTGGCATCACCTTTACCATTCTTTCAGCCATTACAGACAAACACTTTATAGTCTTGGTTTAGAATCAAAATGGGCCTATATGAAGCTGGATCAGATAGGTCTTTATTGTCTTTCAGTACTGCAGACACCACAGCTTTCTTCTAGGATGTTGCGACTCCTCCACCTTTTAAAATATTAACAAAAACCTTCCAGCTCGTTATTACTTTCTTCAACCCTAGCTTCCAAACAAACAGAAATACCATCTATTCCTGGAGACTTTCCTGTAGCTTGCTTACAAATCACCATTTTTCCTCATCTCCTCCTATCCTGATTATTAGTAACTGAGCCTCATTTACCCTTGACACATTTAATTACTCCATAAACATTTTCATTTGTACTTTTTCTTTTCCACATTTCTCTGCTTTCTGAAATATTTCTAATGCCTCTATGGCATCTATTGTAATTTTCTGTGTTATAGGCTCCTCAAGGTTTGCAACAATCTTTTCTACTTTCTGTTACCAGAGTCACTAACCACCGTGCTAAACGCTATTGTGCTTGGGAGTTGTCATACAAAAACAAGTGCTTAACAACAATTTTTCTAACCTCATGAATATTATCAAAGAAACCCCTTATTTTCTCTTTAGTATTCTGCAGTTGCACCTCTTTTTGTTCAAAGATCCCCGTATTCTGCAATACATTAACATTTGTCAGTCCCTTTAAATCATTCTTATTACTTCTTAACCATTTCTTATTCTTTTATATCTACCCCCCCTTTTAAACTCCACTTTCATTTTATCCCACTCCCTAGTTATATCTTCTGAAGAAATGTCTACCTTGCTTAACTTCAATATTTTTCACATCCCATTCCTTAAATTCCTGCCTAATGGACAGGTGGGGAAGATCTAGTATCTCATTTGTATTTCATTACCCTGCATTTTTATTTCATTTATTAGTGGTGTGTGATCTGAAATAGCTATTGGATGGAGATCAAAACTTTCAGTGAAATGCATGTTCCTGAAGTATACATTTCTGTCTAGCCTTGCCCAGTTTTTGTACCTTGTGGAATGAAAAGTGAATTCTCTCCAAGCTCCTACTACTGAATTCACATTTTTCGTACCAAGTATTTTCAGAAATTTCTTCAAATACCTACTTTCTTTTGTTGTATTTTCTAGCCCCCCAGATACAGCATCACTGTTGTCAATCAATTTCCAGCCCCCTCCTATAAGTATTATTTTCTGCTAAAAGATGATTTCTCCAAGAATTTTCTTAAGCTCCACTGTAGCAGTTTTAGGTGGAATATAAATACATAACAGAGTAATCCTACTCCCTTACAAGTAGCACCGTACTACTACAAATCTACAATTATCTTTTTTTCTCTCATTTTCTGTCACTAATAAAGCTCCTCTAGCAATTAACAGAATTACCCCCCTTTTCCTCTGTCCCAGATACTCTGCTGGATATCCGTCCCGAAATCCTTTATCAAACTCACATGATCAGTTCTTTCCAAATGTCTCCTCTACTACAGCTATTTGCAATCTGCATTTCTTAATATAGTTCAATATTCTTTCTTTTTTGTATACACCTGTGAGACCATTCACATTCAAAGATAATATGGAAAGTGCTGCCATTATAAGACGTTATTATTCCCACCTGTTATGTATAACCAGCATGTATGTTTAGTTTCAGCTTTTGAATTACATGCATACACTGTTTGCCAGGTTGATATACAGTTGTTTCTTGTAATATCTATCTAAACCTATGTCACATCTTATAGGTTCAAAGAGGAGTACTAAGTTAACTGCCTTGAAGGGCCATTTTAAGCCTACCCAATAACCGGAGGTCAGAAACAAACCCTGTACTTTGTTTTTATGAGATGAAGACTTTAACCATTATGGCAAACCCATTTTTGTTTTAAAGAAAACTATAAAAAAAACACACCCTAGAACACCCCCATAACATATTAATACACACACACAAAACTATCTACATCTTCAATAATTACGTTTATCCCCCCTAATAGGAACAACTGTCCCAAACTGATGGCTGCACTCATAGGCTTTAACTGACCTATAATGAAAGTTACTAATGCTGAGACACATGGTGCAGTCTGTGCTTCTACTCACACTACGTGCAGTTTTTGTCTTATCTTTACTCCACTACCAGATGTAGAAAGCAATTTGAAATATTTCAGAAAACATTATCTGAATATATGTCTAAAGCTTCTTCCATTCTTCCAGCCTTTTGGGCTGACATACTCCTTCAGGGTTTCATTTATGTTAATGACATCTGGGCACATTTCACTTATTTCTTCCTCCAGATTACTGTAGGTCATGTTTTGCATCAAAGTTGGAGCTTCAACTGCATTCTGCTGAACAGCTTCAGGATTCTTTCCAGCCAGTGTTTTCGCCTCACCTTTTATATTTTCTTTTCTTTCCGGTTCTCTAAATTTCTTCTTTGCTGGTATCCACGGCAGGCCGAGCACTTACTAACAAGAAACTGAAATTTACCAAAAAAGACAAATTCACTATTTCTCTTTTCTGAATTTCTGTAGTCATGCTATGAGAGCAGAAATTAAGCTGTTACTCAGTGTGTAGCCATCTTGGAAGTCTTCACTGTCTGAATATTAAAATTTGTCTCTCCTCAGCATCACATACAGAAGAAACATTTTCATGTCTACCAAGTCAAGGAGGTGAGCACTATCCCAACTACAGGCAGTTTAAACACACCAGAATGAGTAGAAGTAGCAGGATATTCCACATTAACTCATTCACTCCGGTGCAGCTCTGAAAAAGCTGCCTGCTTAATTCCACCATAGGAACAACAGTGCAGCCTGAGCTCATTTTCAGAAAATCCATTTCTAATACCATACAGAAAACAAATGTTCATAACTCATTAACTATAGGAGCTAGACTAAAAATCTAAACACGAAAGTTGTTCAGCAGACACTGATCTTTCCAACAGTATAAATGTTGATAGTGCATATCAAAGTCATTATTAAATATTTGGCAAGGAATGCAGATATTGTGCATATTTTTTTACCTTTTTGGAAAAGCAAAGCATAATATATTGGTCAATGTACCATGTAGACCCATATAATTTGTATTTAATTTGTTAGTATGAATGTCAGCTTTAAAATGATACCGTAACCATTACTGTGTGATGCCCCTTTATGGAGATATACACAGAAATATGATTAATATATTTCTGATAAATAAACAAAGCATAATATCTCATCATCTGTAACAGACAAAGCCTACATAACAGTGTAGAATGTGTGCGTCTCAGTGTCAGCTTCAAAATGATGCATCACTTGTGTGATCACCATGCTCCCTTGCAAAGATATGGTCATAATATGAGAAGTATTGGAAATGTATAATTTTCATAATCCTACAAGACTAAACAAACTGATATCTGTAGATGTGTACAGTGCACAGACATAGTTCTTTTACCATGTTCTAAGTTGTAACACTCTCTTCAAAATGAGATCTTACTAGGCACACTGACATGCTCCCTTGCAAAGTTATTTATCAAAATATGAAAAAAAAAATCATAATTACCAAAACAAACATTGATATCTGCATATGTGTAAAACATACACGCACAATTATTTTACCATGTTGCAACCAGCAATACTGTCTTCAAAATGAGGTATTACTTAGCACATTCAGATTCTCCCTTGGGAAGTTATTTACCAAAATATGAAAAAAAATCATAATTTCCATAACCTGAGTCCTAAGAAAACTGATAGCTGTACATGTGTATAGCATTCAGAACCAGTTGTTTTACCATGTAGACTCATATGACTGCATTCTTGGTGTAGCCAACATACTGCATAATGGGTACATGTAAAGAGAAAAAGCAAGGTAAGGACTGCCACTCCACTTATGAACCCAGGACAGGCATGGGACTTCAGTGGCAGGCAAGGCCATCTGATCTGTCCGATAGCTGTGCTGGCTACCCAATCACACCACTGATATCACTGCAGTCTCCCGACCTCCTTCAAAGTGTTAGCAGTCTGCCTTAGCTATGCCTTTTCTCTTTACATGTGTCCATTCAACAATGGACCTAAGGGATCAAGTTCTCTATTAGCAAGCCCGTCCTGTCATCTAAACTCTACACATGCCTAATAAAAGCAAACTACAAACAGAAGTATTGCAGGATAGTCACTGACATATTAGATTGTACGTGGTAGCACTCTCTTAAAACAGTTGTTCTTTCTCAGCATCCTCAGCAGCACATTACCACAGTTATTTGCCAAACTCAGAAAAATATATTTTACACAACACATTTCATAATAGAGTTTTACTTACCATAATGGTCCCTACTTGGTCACGGGTGTTTTCCATTCTTCTCACAAGCTGCATATTACTAATCCTGCATAGCTCTCCTCACGTCACTGTGGAGGTCAGTTAAGGACAGCGCAATGCCCTCCTCAGTTAGGTGAATGCCATCCCTTCTGAACAGGTGAATATCTTCTGTGGTGATGCTGTCATGACAGACTGCAGATCCACCAACCCTGTGCATCAAGCCATGCATCGTCTGGCTTTGTGCACTGCCTGTTGACTGTTTGCTGTCTTCTATATCTGTCGAGGAATTATGTCAGACCACACAAAATGACAATGTGGCCACCATGACTGCAGGTGCTCAAAAATTGCTGTGATTTGAAAACGTAGCCTTCCGAGTGGTTGACTGATGACATCATTCCCTCCAATGTACAGCACAAGGATGTCGGGCTTAGGGTAGATGGAACACTTCTCTTCCAACAACTGCAGTACTCTGCTCCAACGCATACCTCTTCTTGCAATCCAGTATACCTTCACACTGGATGTGGGGAAGCTCAAGTTGTACTGGTTTTCAGTTTCGGAGACATGGCTGGCAGCCCAGTGAATGTAGGAATGGCCACATACCCACACTCTCACTTGTCATTCTCCTGGTCGTGAAGCCATGTCAGTGTCAGAAGGTGGACAAACCTGCCTAGGAAAGAAAATGCAAATAGATTACTACTGATGTTTGACAGAAGACTACATATATATATATATATGTATATCATATGCATTACCTGGTTAGCCCATGCAAATCTTCCATCCTAGCCCCAGGGGCAGAATTCTTTGCATTAGGTACATAAGTGGTGATGACACTGCAGAGGTACATACCTACTACACACACACACACACACCCAAACGTGCGCGCGTGCATACGTGCACACACAGAGGTTTTGCATTTGCATGTTCTAATACAAATTAGTGTAGAGTTCAGAGGCATTCATTGTCATTCAGTAGAAATATTTTATCATTATAATTCAATCAAAATAGTATACACTTGGATGTTACTGAGCCCTTCCTCCTACCACCTGATTTCCACCCATGACTGACAAAGCGTGGAAACATGCCCGACTACCGAGTATAAGCAGAAGTACAGTAATACAAGTGGAAATGTCAAACGTATCTGGTTCATTCATGTAAGAATTAGTCAGAAAAGTAATAATTCCAGTTACCGAGTCTGACCATCACTCTGGTTACAATAAGACCCATGAGTTTTCCTCAATGCAGTATGTGCATATTGTTAACAGATAATAAATTATTCTTGAAAGCTGAATACATAAACAAAAAATTATAACCACCATCACATACACACACACACATATATATATATAATATATATATAATATATATATATATCTATATATATATATAAATATATATATATACACACACACACACACACACACACACACACACACACACACATACACGGTGTCTCTTTCGGCTTTTCCCGGTTAGGGGTCGCCACAGCGGAACTCCGGTCCGCTAATGATTGGTAGTAGATTTTTACGTGCCGAGTTGCCGGCCCTGACGCACAACCTTCAGCGAAGGTATGCCCATTCATGCATGTCTCCACACAGAAGACGCTGTAGCTGAGAATCGAACAGGACAAGAAAAAAATCAGGGGTTTAGGAGGGTAGGCAGTTGATGAAGAATGAGGGTGGTTGCTTGTAATGATTCCAAGCAGAGAAAAAAACACAACCTGGCTTGTGCATTCATCAAAGTGATAACTATTTCTACTTATGTGAATAGCAGTGACAGCAGCAGAGACTTTTCCCAGAAAAGTGATAATGACTCAGTGCCATATTGTAACTGCACATATTGCTAATGTGATAATGACCTTTCCTTTCATTACTGCAAAGGTATGCATGCTGCGACACAGGTGATAATTGCTGCACATAACCTGTTGAGTAGGCATTCATTATATTACCTGGTGCAGGTGTTATGCAAAACAGACTCAGTATCAGTAAGGAGAAGACTGGAGTCATTCAGTCAAATAGTGTAACAGTTATATATTACTGAGCACTTCCTCCCACCTAAATTCCACACATGACTGACAAAGCCAGGAGAAATGCACCAAACATGTGGTAGCTCCATGCTGTCAGTAGTCACCTAGTAATAACCTTTATCTCACTCAGGCAGTATAATCACAAACAGAATAATAAAAGCAGAAGTGATTTCTTGTCTTCTGTGCTGTACTATAAGTAATGTAACTCAATGTAATTTGCAGTGTGACTTTCTATATGACCCAGTAACCCATCCAGTTGTTTGCGTTCTGTATGCAAAGGCACCAAAATGACACAAATTGGCCCAGCAGTCACTTCAGCAGTGAGATCATGTATGCACAAGCAGTTCCTTGATACACAATAAATTGTTTCCCCAAGCAACATCCTCGAAATTATGTCCAGATATACATGCACCCAAAATGAAACATTTCCACAAACAAGCCTTCAGTAACATTTCCTAGTATGTGCAACCACCAACATGAACACTCCATCCAAGCAACCCCTTCAGTAGAATGTTGAGGTCGCACAATGTCCAGAAGTAAATGGTTCCCCAAACGAAACATCTGTAAGATTAGCTAGTATTAAACCACCAAAATGAAGCATGCAGCCATGCGAGCCCGCCAGTGTAATGTATGCACAGGCACCAGAATGAAAGATTTCCTTGAAACAACCATTCAGTAACATTTCCTGGTATGTACAAGCACGAAAATGAAAAATTCAGAAACGAACATCTACTGTGCAAGTGGGAAATTGCATCACATTATCTGTTGAGTAGACATGTATTATATTCCTGGTACAGGTGTAATATAAGACAGAGTTATTACCATCTGCTAGGACAAAGACCAAAGTAATACAGAAGTTATATCTTACTGAGCACTGGATATACATATATATTTCTGAATCGTGGAATACAGATGTAGATTCATATATGGACTTAAAGTCCCTTGCTTTGGTAGAATTTCAGTATAACCAATATTCCTAGTAATTATTAGGCATGCTTTCCAAGAGAGTCTAGCCTAGTTTTCAAATGATATATATATTACTTTTGCTTTTTTTAATCATGGATTTAACTTCTTGAGCTGTATTTTGATGCTAAAATGGGAGAAATATCAGTTCACCTTCATCATTTCATTGGATGTTGAAGGAAAAAAGAGCACACACATACAATCTACAGTGATACATGAAGGACATGTAGACAATATACAAAAGAAACTACAGCCAACAAACAAACCAAAAACGTGCTATGATGTGGCAGGGTGACATCATACACTACTGTGCCAGTGACCAATAAACATCCTAGCCATATTACCAAACATGGTCACCTCTTACTTGCAAAACTGATGTTTGAAAGTGATGGAAATAGAAAGAGGGAGAAATTAT
Organism: Protopterus annectens; assembly: GCF_019279795.1. Classification (NCBI taxonomy): domain Eukaryota; kingdom Metazoa; phylum Chordata; order Ceratodontiformes; family Protopteridae; genus Protopterus; species Protopterus annectens. The sequence continues at coordinate 1,272,252,433 of NC_056743.1, forward strand.
AGCCACATGCATGTATTTTAATAGATACAACTGTCAAACAGCCTGAGCGGGGCTATTTTTTTTTCAGATGGATGCCATTCACAAAAACTCACCATTTTGACTGCACTAGCAGGCTGACCATTACAAGCTGCATCACCAAAGACCCATTCAAACTCTACAGGACTGCAGTTAGGTTATCTGGTGGCCAGAACAGCTCCTCAAACTGGCACGGCCTCAACTCAAAAAAAAAAAATCCCAGCCATTTGCAGTTGCACTTCTGTGTCTGTAGCAACCTTGCCACAGTTAGTACAACACAATGAGCTTTGCAGGAAACTGCAAACGCAGTATTAGTTTTTATTCATAAACCAGTTCTGGTATTGAACTCATGCATCATCAACACCCGTTGGTCATGCCCGCTTAACAGTTTGACCCCATGGATTGTCACCCCCTTTGTTCCGAGCTAGTTATAGCTTTGAAACTGTTTATATCCAATTTCCACCCCATTTCACCTTATCCATCCGACATGCTTCAATATTTAAATTATAAACACCATGATATCTAGATTTCAGTGAGCCACGTTTAGATTTCAAACATCCCAGCTCCACTTCCTTTTACCTGTCGATTATTAGTACTATATTTTTCATTTACTGTAATAACCCATTTCTCCTTTCACTACCTTACCTTCTAACCAGCTAACTGACATCATTTCTCAAGACTCATTCTCTTCTAATGTTTAGACTCATTTTTCTATTTAGTTACCAGATTCTTGAAATTAGAGTTCAGAGCTCCAGTGAAATTTACAAAACTAGTCCTGTCAAGTATGCACAAGCACCAAAATGAAAAGTACAGTTTTGTACCTACCATAAATGTAGATGTTCGAAGATCCACATTGCTGCAGTCATAACCTGTGGGTAGTCCGCTGTCCTCGGTCGGCCCGAATACCAAAGTATTAGGCTGGCGTCGGTCATGGGCGCTCAGATCTGACGTCAGTGCGCCATGGTATTAAAGCGCATGACCGACGTCATATCCTCAGTCTTTTCTTGCCCCAGATGTCAGAAGGCCCTAAAAAGAAAGGCCACAGCCAAAAATAGAAAAACCTCCAAAACCCATGTACAAACAACATCTACCACCCAAACCATACAACCACTCCAGACTACAGAGGGGAAGGAGGGAGGGTAAATTGGAGTGCAGCAATGTGGATCTTCGAACATCTACATTTATGGTAGGTACAAAACTGTACTATGTTCTTCATCTCACATTGCTGCAGTCATAACCTGTGGGTAGAATCCCAAAGCAAAGGTAAAGGGAGGTTGGCAAAATCATAAAGCATTGGGAGCTGTTAATATGCCCTGTAAGACTGCAGTAGCAAATCCAGCCCTAGATTTGGAATAAAGAGGGAGATGGTAATGTTTAGATAAAGTGTGCACTGAACTCCAAGTAGCTGCTTCCAAAATATCCTTAGTAGCTACACCCCTTAAAAAAGCAGAAGTGGCAGTAGCCCTAGTGGAATGAGGTCTGATTCCAGCCAGAATCTCCTTACCATGATGAGAATAACAAAAAGCAATACAATGGCCAATCCACTTAGAAATAGTTTGTTTTGAAACAGGTTTCCCCTGAGAACCCAAAGCAAAAGAAACAAATAATTGTTGAGACTGTCTGAACCTTTTAGTCCTGCTCAAATAATAACGCAACTGCCTGTGAATATCCAAAGTGTGCAAAATTTTCTCCCCTTTATTTTGGGGATCAGCATAAAAAGTATGCAAATGAATAGATTGGTTCAAGGCCACATTTGAAACCACTTTAGGCATAAAAGTAGGGTTAGTACGAAGAGATACCCTATCCTTATGAAAAATCAGGAAGGGTTCAGCTGCCATTAGAGCCTGTAATTCAGATACCAGTCTAGCAGACGTAATGGCCAACAAAAAAGCAGTCTTCCAAGACAAGAACTTTAACTCAGACGTAGCTGCAGGTTCAAAAGGAGGTAAAGTAAGTTTTTCCAACACAAAATTGAGATAACAGGAAGGAGTAGGAGCTCTACGCGGGGGTCTTATGTTCTTTGCCCCTCTAAGGAATTGCTTAAACAAAGGATGAGAGAATAATGGTGGGTCACAGTCATAGTGAGCAGAAATGGCTGCAGCATGAACTTTTACAGAGGAGAAAGACAAACCCTTGTCTAATAATTCCGTAAGATATTGAAGAGAAACACTCAAATCAGGCCTGGAAACATCAAAGCTCTTTGCTTTGCTCCAAATAAAAAATCTCCTCCATTTATCAGCATAAACTTTCCTTGTACTAGGCCTTCTGGCCTCCAAAACAACATTCAAAACTTGCTGAGGAAGCTGCGACCCTCCAGGTTCTAGAACAGAATATGCCAGGCTGTTAGATGCAGGGACTGAATCCTGACATTGAGGAAATGATTGCCTGCCTGAGACAAAAGGTGTGGAATTGAAGGCAAAGGCCAAGGAGGCTCCCGTACTAAACTCCTCAGCAGAGGGTACCAGTGCTGTCGAGGCCAATCTGGAGCTATTAGAATCATGGAGGGCTTGTCTTGTCTGACCTTCAAGAGCACCTTGGGAAGGAGAGGCAGAGGAGGAAAGGCATAGACGTGAAGATTGCTCCAACTGAATGATAGAGCATCCACTTTCCAAGCTGTTGGATGAAACATCTTTGTGCAAAACTTTGGCAACTGGAAATTTAGTGGAGAAGCGAACAGATCTATGTCTGGAGTCCCCCATATCACTGTCAACTGTCAAAATACATGAGGATCCAACTTCCACTCGTGGGGATCCACCATCTGTCTGCTCAAAACATCTGCTAAGGAGTTCTGTGCTCCTGGCAGAAACCTTGCCTGAAGAGTGAGGTGCAAACTGAGAGCAGTCTCCCACAAAATCATAGCTTGCCTGCAAAGAGGGTACGAATGGGTTACCCCTTGCTTGTTGATGTACCACATGACAGTTGTGTTGTCTGTTTGAATCAACACCTGTCCTGGGTGAAGTAGATCCTTGAAAGCCATCAATGCAAATTGGACTGCTAACATCTCTTTCAAGTTGATATGTAAATGTTGAAGTCTGGCAGGCCACGTGTCTTGAACCCATTTTCCATTGAGGTGAGCTCCCCAAGCCTTGTCCGAGGCATCTGTCGTTAAGATCTGACTTGCCTCTGGTCGGGTCACAGAGAGTCCCTTGTTTAGGTGACATTCCTGAGCCCACCACAAAAATTCCTTTTGAATGCAAGGTATTATCTGAATGACAGTGTCCAGATCGTGGCAGTGTTGCGTCCATACATTTTTGAGATACCATTGTAGCTTCCTCATATGCAGTTTGGCATTGGGAAGCACAAGAATACAAGATGCCATGAACCCCAAGGCTTGAAGGACTGTCCTTGCAGTCAGCCTGGACCGTAGAGACAATTGTTGGAAGTAAAGTTTAAGGCTCCTTTGCTTGTCCAGGGTCAAAAAAGCCATCTGGGAAGCTGTATTCAGTCTCACACCCAGAAAGCACATTTCCTGAGAGGGTACTAGACTGGACTTTGTTTCGTTCACAGAATACCCTAGGCACCTTAACACTGCCATAACATTCTGTAGATGGTGAAGTAGCTTGTTTTTGTCCTGAGCAAGAATCAGGCAATCGTCCAAATAAGGATAAATTTGTATTCCTCTTAACCTTAAGAAGGCTATTACTGGAGCCAGAACCTTTGTAAACACCCTGGGTGCAGTAGATAAGCCAAAGGGCAATGCAGAGAACTGATAATGTAAAGTCCCAGCCCGAAAACGCAGGAACCTCCTGCAACTGGGCCTGATAGGAACATGAAGATAAGCCTCTTTGAGATCCAGAGTTACCATCCAGTGATCTTTGCCCAACAGAGGCAGAAGTTGTTGCAACGTCAACATTTTGAATTTTGGAATGTCCAGGTATGTGTTGAGGATAGATAAATCCAAAATTGGCCTCCAAGTGTTTCCTTTCTTTGGTACAAGAAACAGGTGAGAATAAAATCCTAGGCCCACTTCTGACAGAGGGACCTGCTGTAGAGCCCCCATTTGAAGAAGTAAAGAAATCTGTTTGTGAGCCTCTACCCTTTGCTGAGGAGGAACGTCTGGCATGCCTTTGAAAGGAGGCAATGTGTGGAAATAAAACTTGTAACCTCGGTCTATAATGTCCAACACCCATTTGTCCTGGGTGACTAAAAGCCAGTTTTGCTTGAAGAGTGCCAACTTTCCTCCCAAAGGAGCTGCCAGACAGGAAGGATCTGGCAGCTGAAGATGCAGGTCATTGGGCCTGTTTACGAAAGGACTGGCCCCTGCCCTCACCTGTAGATTGTGCAGGGGAACTCCACCTTCTAGGCCTGAAAGAACCCGGAGCTCTGCCCCTAGACTGTAAATCAGAAGAAGGGTAAGCCTATCCCTTCGTAGGCCAATTCCTGCTAAACTTAGGGGGGCTGCACCTGCAAAAAATCTTTAACAGTCTGCATAGACTTAGCCTTGTCTTCCAGTTTCTTTAAGACAGACTCCACAGGAGTACCAAACAAAACTTCAGACTGCAAAGGAGCATCCAAAATTCTAGCTTTAACATACTCTGATAAGTTCTGATCCTTAAGCCAGGCGTGCCTGCGAATAACTGATCCAGTGGCAGCCACCCTGGAAGAAGCCTGTAAAGCATTGAAACCACACTGCAAAGAATGCTTACCCACCTGATCAGAGGCATGAACCAAATCCTGTAATTCCTTACACTCTATGCCCTCTGCCAAAGCATCTACCTTAGATTTCAACTGAGTAAGGAGAAAATTCTGGTACTTCAACATATGAAACTGGCAATTCAAAGCCCTCATTGCTAGAGTGGAAGAGGTATACACTTTTTTACCCCACCTATCCAAAGCTCTAGAATCTTTATCCATAGGAACTGGATTCTTTACAACAGAAGCCCTGACACCCTTAGGTCCCTGGCTAATAGTTTCTGGGTCAGCCCTTGGGCTCTTATACAGATATTTATGAGCCTCTGGCACTCTGTAATACCTATCTGGCTTAAGGGGCGCAGGAGGCAAAGAGTCTGGATTAAGAGAAGCCTCAGAGAAAACATCCTGAACAACATCCAAAACAGGAGGTATAGCCAAAGGCCGATGTTGTGGTAAAAACAAAAATTCCCTAAGCCTCTTTTGGGAATCTGAGAAATCCTGACCTTCCCATTTAAAATGCTCCCTCATAGAATGCAGGGTTTCTGAAAAAGAAAAATCCTCTGGAGGAGAAGCAGAAGGACAGGAATCCTCTGCGTCTGAATCAGAATAAGGAGGAAAATCCTGAATGTCTTCAGCCGAAGACTCTGAGTAATCTGAAGCCTGTTCCAAACTTTCCACCTCTGGCTCCACCCTAGGCCTCTTATCTGGAGGGGGCATAGAACCCCTGATTAAGGAAATCAAATCTTCTGCCATTTTAAGCATGTGTTTTTTAGGCACAGAACCTGCAGAACTAGGACTGACACCTGTGGAAGGCAAACCAGGCCTGACCTTGGAAGGTACCTTAGAGACAGAAGGAGAAGGCCTAACCACCTTAGGCAAAGAAGGGAGTACAGCAACCTGAGAGGCCCCCTCAGCCTGACCTGACTCCTGAGAGGCCACATCTTGCAAAATCAACGGTTCCCCCTGAGACTCAACTGAAACCTCGGCTGGATCTACAGATTCCACCGTAGTTTCTAAAGAACCGGCGTCCGGAACGGACAACTCATCCTGCTTGGACCTTAACGATTTTTCCTTGCGCTTCTTAGCGGTAGCGGGCGTCGGAGGATCCGACGGCATATTGTAATTACACCGCTTACCGAAGACAAGCCTAGCGCAATCTAACCTACTTTTAATGGTGCGCTTATTAAATCTAGCACAAAAGCGACACCCGACTACGTCGTGCTCAGGCCCCAAACAAGGAATACAGAGAGAGTGGTAATCCCTATGCGGTATCTGTTTCCCACAAGAAATACAATTATTCACTTTTTCTGACATCCGGAATTAACTGAGGCAAGAAAAAACAAAAATATTCCCCAACGGGGTACTTAGCCCAACTTGGTTTCGGTCTGAAACTCAGAATACGAAAATTTCAGAATGCCGAACGGCACTTGCAAACGCCGCTTCTGCTTCGGACCATGCGGCAAAAAAGACTGGGGATATGACGTCGGTCATGCGCTTTAATACCATGGCGCACTGATGTCAGATCTGAGCGCCCATGACCGACACCAGCCTAATACTTTGGTATTCGGGCCGACTGAGGACAGCGGACTACCCACAGGTTATGACTGCAGCAATGTGAGATGAAGAACATCATTTGCCATGTGACCACTTATGAAAAAAAGAAAGAAAATTTATATTCACAAGACTGCAGTACTCAAGGTGCACTACGCTGGCCTTTTAATTTGAAACCAAACAGAAAAATTAAAGTCCACGTATGCACAAGAACCAAAAGGAAACATCCCCCCCTCAGTAGAAAATGCAGATTACATGGAGGTGCTGTATAGAAGGGGAGCAGAGCCTTTTGGTAACAAGTGGAGGTGAGTATGCTTATTATGTCAGCCCAGTAGAACTATATGCAGGTGATCCTAGGGCTTAAAACAAAAATCCCAATCCATATTGCACAGATGATGGCTCTTAGTCCAGGCTAACTCGATTGTTACCATAAGTAACAAGGGGTCCAGATGGACAATAGGGCTGTTGCCTGGAATGAGTGGGTTGACAGAGCAGTCACGGGTTAAGGCTGGATGGTCAGTTGAGGAATAAAAAAACATTATTCTTGGGGCTATGCAGTTCTATGTGCTTAGCTATTCTTACATAATTGCCTTTTATGCCTTTACCTAGGACTACAAAACAAGTCATGTGGCTAGTCCCAGCACTGAGCTCCCTTCAACATTGTACAGCAATGTATATTAATAAAAGCTTTGAACTTTACCCTAAAATAACTACACATCACAAGACTGAAGTGTTGGTACCACAATCCCAGTATTATGAGCTGGCCTTAGACAGAGACAAAATATGCACCTCTTGTAGTGATTCTTAACTTTTTTGATGGCCAAAAGCACACTTAGAAGGTCCATGCTTTCTAGACATCAAAAAAGGAGAGCTTTTCAACAAAGCCCATAAAGTGGACATCCAAAGAGACTTGCTGACATGCAGTAAATCTGTTGGTAATGGGTCAGAAGTTGCCTTATATACCAAACACACGCTACCTCATAGCAGTCTGTAGGATATGGAGTACAGTCATAAGGTTTTGTGTCTGACCATGTAGAACAGGTTGTCAAAGCTTTGTATCCTTCTAGTAGGGTATATCTGTTGGCATTCCAGTTGTTGCATATGTCTGGACATATACATACAAATAGGGGCATTATATTCAATAAAAGCTACATTTAGGTTCATTGGTTAGTATCAGGTAACTGCCCTTGTGGGTTATTTTAAGCCTAGCCAATGACCGCATGTCAGAATCAAACTCCGTACCTTGTATCTGTAAGTTAAACAACTTACTCAATATGCCAACCTCTCAAACCATTCAAAACTCTCCCTATTATCTGGCCTTTGCCCTCCCCCAACCACTATCTTAGTTGGTCCAAGTTTCTCGCATTTACAGGTTCAGTGACGTGACTGCAACAGATACCATCCAAAAATGGGAAAAAAGAAGTTATGTACTCACCATAACGTTCCATCTGAGTAGATACTTCATTTGTCTGCAACCTGTGGGTAGTCGGATCCGACCTCGGATCCGAACCGGCAGCTTTCCAAGCTCCAAGATCCGAGCTCCTAACTCCTCCCCCTACCCATAATCCCTTGCTACCAACCACATTACCTCAGATTGGTTATTTTGCCCTATAGGCTAAAGACGGAGAAAAATCTCCAAAGTAACAATACCTTACCGAGGTTCGGGGGATGGCAGGGGGGGGGTCGGTTGCAGACAAATGAAGTATCTACTCAGATGGAACGTTATGGTGAGTACATAACTTCTTTATCTGAAGTAGTTACTTCATTTGATCTGCAACCTGTGGGACAGAGTCCCCAGCTTACCTAAGACCCTGGATGGTCCCTACGGAAGGATATTCCGAAGCACCGCAGAGCCAAAGGAAGCCCTACTTCTGGAAATCATGTCCAGTGTGGGAAGAGGACCAGGTAGCTGCTGAACAAATATCGTCTACCGGAACTCTAGACCAAAAAGCCGTCGAAGTAGCCACAGATCTAGTAGAATACGCACGCACACCAACCAGAGCTGGCTTCCCAGATGAAGTGTATCCCTGTCTAATACACTGAGAGATCCAATTTGTCACTGTCACCTTAGAAATTGGTTTGCCCATGGCTGACTTAGCCATAAGAAACAAACAACTGGTCTGACTTGCGAAAATCTTTAGTCCTATGCAAGTAAAAACTTAGTTGTCTGTGTACATACAATTTGTGCAATGTGTATTCACCCTTGTTTTGGAAATTCTGAAAGAAAACAGGAAGATTAATAGACTGATTAATGTTAGCCTCTGTGGCTACCTTAGGCAGAAAGGAAGGATTAGTCCTGAGGGCCACTCTGTCCTTGTGAAAAATAAGGTATGGATGCTTAATGCACAGAGCTTGTAATTCTGAGACTCGTTTGGCTGAAGTAATAGCGACCAAAAAGGCCGTTTTCCAAGATAAGAATTTCAATGGCACTGAGGCCGCCGGCTCGAAAGGTGGTCTTGTTAATGCTTGTAAGATCAAGTTAAGATCCCATGGAGAAACTGCCGGCTTAATAGGGGGCTTTAAGAGAAACACGCCTTTTAAGAAGGTCTTGCATATTTTTGCTGACGCCAAGGAATCTACGCCATCCCCCACGTGATAACGAGAGATGGCTGCTAGCTGGACCTTAACGGTTGACGCACTAGCTCCTTGTCTAAAAAGAAAGGACAGGAAGTCCAGGATAGTGGGAATAGGAACCGTAAAGGGATCCAATTCCTTCTCCTTTGCCCAGATGGAAAAGCGTTTCCATTTACTGTTGTAGAGCTTTCTGGTGGATGGCTTATGAGCTGCCACCAGAATGGCCTTAACAGGGGACGAGATACCGGGAGTCCTAGCCATTAATGGAACTGGATCAACCAAGCCGTAAGCCGGAGATTGACCAGGTTCGGAGTGTGGCATCTCGTTGGATGCGAGATTAGGTCTGGTCTGGGGTCCAGAATCCATGGGGGAGCCACACTGTGAGACTGCAGAAAGGGGAACCAGATTTGTCGAGGCCAGAATGGGGCTATGAGAATTACTCTGCTCCCCAACCGACAGGCTTTCTGGATGAATTTCATCATCAGAGGAAGAGGAGGATATGCATAAAAGAGACCGGGCGGCCAAGCATGAGCCAGAGCGTCCCTGGGGTATTCCCCTCTGGGGGGAACTATCGCGAAGTAATCGCTGCATTTTGTGTTTAGGGGAGAAGCGAAAAGGTCGCAGCGAGGTTGACCCCACTTGAGGAATATCTTCGCGACAGAAGGATTCAGAGACCACTCGTAAGGGCTGAGGAATACCAGACTTAACTTGTCCGCTAATATGTTGGACCGTCCCGGAATGTGCGTAGCTATCAGAAAGCGGTTGGTGGAAATCGCCCATTCCCACACTCTCATGGCTTCTCGACACAGGGGGTAAGATCTGGTCCCTCCCTGTTTGTTTATATACCAGACAACGGACATGTTGTCCGTCTGGATTGCAATAGTCCCCAGAGGAAGAAGGTGATTAAGAGCTTGCAACGCCAAAAGCACTGCCCTCATCTCTAGGATGTTGATATGCAATGCAGTCTCTAGGGGAGTCCACGTGCCTTGGACGGACTTGCCTGCATAATGCCCGCCCCACCCGAGGCAAGAAGCGTCCGTGGTCAACGTGGCTTTGACTGGGGGAATCACTTTGAGTTCCTGAGCCTGTAACCACCAAAGAAGGGAGTCCCTGCATGCCCTGCTCAGGGGAATCGGCATGTCTAAGGGATGGACCGATAGTGACCATTGGACCTGGAGAGTCCACTAACACTCGCAGACGGGCATGTAGAGATAGGCCGATCGCTGCTGACATAGACCCTAGCGCCCTCAGGACTAATTCTGCTGTAGGAGTGGGGCTCCGAAGAATGTCTGAGACTTGGAGATACAAATTTTTCAGCCTGACCGATGTAAGAACCACTCTGGAGATCCGAGTATCCAACCTGGCCCCTATGAATTCCAGGGCTTGAGTGGGGCACAGGCAGGATTTCTTTAGATTCACTGAAATGCCCAAATGACGGAACAGAGAGAGGGTGTAATCTCTCGCCACAACCAGTAGATGCCTGTTGGGGGCGGTGAGGAGCCAGTCGTCTAGGTAAGGGAACACCTGAATGCCCTGGAGTCTCAGGTGGGCTGCAACCACTGCCATGACTTTGGTAAACACTCTGGGGGCTGAGGTTAGGCCAAATGGAAGCACCCTGAACTGATAATGACTGGCTTCTAGCTGGAAGCGGAGGAACCTCCTGGATCGTCTGTCCATTAGTATATGGTAGTACGCATCTCTGAGGTCTAACGAGCACATCCAGTCGTTCTCCCGCATTAGGGGGAGAATAGACTGGAGAGTGACCATCCGGAAATTTTCCTTGGGTATGAACAGGTTCAGGGACGAGAGGTCTAGGATGGGTCTGAGGTCCCCCGTTTTCTTTGGCACCAAGAAGAACCTGGAGTAATAACCCAACCCGGACTGATCTGGGGGGACGGGCTGGATGGCTCTTTTTCTTAGCAACTCTGAAATTTCCAGAGCTGCTGACTCCCTCTGATGGGGTGGAACATCGGGGAGACGTTTGGGTTTGGGGGGTAAACGGTATTGTGTAACCTTTGGATATAATCCGGAGCACCCATCGATCCTTTGTAATGGACTCCCAGTTTGACAGGTGCTCCGATAATCGCCCCCCCCCGACTGCCTCCAGAGAGGGACAGTCGGGCAAGCCCTCAGGGCTGTTGCGCGGGTCTGTCCGAGAAAGGTTCTCTAGACCCGAAGTTACGCGGCCCCCCTCTGCCTCTGGGCCGGCGTCCACCTTGTCCTCCTCTGCCTCTAGAGGACGAGTTGTCCGCAGCAGGATGGGATTGCTGAGATTTACGGAACCACAGCTTCTTTTGCCCCCTCTGATTCCTGGAGAAGGATCTTTGGGGGCTAGAGAAGCGGACTCCGACGGCCGACAGCGTCTTCCCATCCTTTTCGCTTAGGACCAGCGTGTCGCCAAATAAGGCCGAACCGTCATAAGGGGCGTTCGCGAAGGACGCCTTAAAGGGTTCTGTGAAGTCGCAAAGGCGGAGCCAGGAGTGACGTCGCAAGACCACTCCAGCTCCGCTAGCTCTAGCGGCCCCTTCCGTGGCATGGGAAAGAAGCCGCATAGATGTGTTTGATATGGACTTTAGAGTGGCCATTCAAGTCTCAAAAACCTTTTTGTCTGGGACCGAGATGGACTCTGGAGGGGCTGCAGCGTATTCTTTAATTAAGTCACGCTGTAGCCTAATGTGTGCCATGTAGTTCAGCGACCTTATGGCAAAGGTCGCTGAAGCAAACATCCGCTTCCCAATACGGTCCAATGCCTGGGACTCCTTGTCCGGCGGATGGACCGAAGAACTTTCTTGGGCAAGTTCGTTCCTAGTGGCCGCCGCCACCAACATAGCATCAACCGGCGCGCCTTTGGACCAAGAAGGTCTATCAGAGGGAGGGCTGAGGACCTTGTCTGGGCGTCTAGGGATAGGCTCCATGGTGTCGGGCTCCTTCCAAGCCCTGGTGGTAATTAAATCCACCAAGGGGACGGCTGGGGGGACACCCAGGAGGCAGATGGGCCTGCCTCAAAGGCCTCCAGAAAAACAGACTCGTCCAGGGAGGGCTTTTGGGCAGACCACCCCCCTCTTATACGCAACATTCAGGGGGTGACCTTGGGGAGCCCTCCGTATCATCCAAATCTGTATCTGGGTTAATGGACTCTGGGGAGTCCAGGTGCCTCCTTTTGCACTGATGCTTCCGAGGCGCCTCTTCGGTGGGACTGTCCGAAGAGGGCTCGTCTGCAGGGTGGTGTTCCTCCATAGGAACCAACTGGAGGCTTTGGGCAGGCTGTCCAGATGGACGGATGATCGAAGACAGACCCTGATACAGTGGGGGTACAGGTGGATCCGAAGGCCCGGTCGGGGACCTGGATGACCTCGACAGTACCCTCTCCACTACCTCAAAAGCCAAGGGAGATTCACTGTCTCCAGCCAGAGAAAGTAACCTCCTCGGCTCCGAGGATAGGATCGGGGTCGGAGCCGACGCAATCGGATCTGAGGTAGTGGTGTGCTCTGACCCAATCGGCGCCGAAGACACAACCACCCCCTTGGATCCGATGCTCAACCCTCGCCCCCGAGAGCTTGGATCCGACAAGCTCGAAGGTATAGTCGGCGAAGACACAATCGCTATTGGCGCCGACGTATCCCCGGGTCCGAAAGGGCCTGGATCAGACAACTCCGAGACCCAAAAACGGGTCGGAAAAGGAGCGATCGGGGCAAAAATGGGGGCTGCACTCCCTCCCAAAGGGGGGGGGGAGGCAAGAGCATCCCCATCTGCATCTGGGTCTGTAAACATCTTCGCATCATCCGATATGTCTGCTTCGGAGATGCTTCTTGTAGACCGCGAAGAGGCAGTCGAGGCAGGCCAGGAGGGCCGCCTCGAAGACCATGAGGGAGACCTATCCTCCTCCTCCGGCTCCGGAGAAAAAGAAGGTGAACGGAGCCAAGAGGATGAGGATCCAGAGACCCTCACTGGGGACTTCAGAATTTGTTTCAGGCGGAGCCGAGGGATGAGACTCGGCCCGCCTTTTAGAACTGTGACCCTCTCTGTCTTTGTGCTTCTTCTCCCTGTGAGAAGAAGCACTAGACTCCACAGAGCTGGTACCCGATAAGGGAGGTTGAGTCCCGGGTACAGCTAAGGGAGTAGCCGGCGCCAAAGCTACATTAGTAGCTTGAACCCGGCTGGGAGAGGAAGAAGAAGCCGATTCCTGGGGGAGTTTTCCCGCCAGGATCAGCTTGTTCTTCCTGTCCCCGAGTGCCGGAGGGTTGAAGGCCGCACATATCTGGCAGGCCTCTGACAGATGAGCTGCCCCCAGGCACAAAACGCACTGAGTGTGGCCATCAGCTGGGGAAAGCTTGTGGCCACACTCGGTACATTTTGAAAATATGACCTTAGATTCAGCCATAAAGTTCTCTCTCTCACACACACACACACACACACACACACACACACACACACACACACACACACACACACACACACACACACACACACACAAACACTAGGGGGGGAGGGGGAGAGATAAAGTTAAACTAAGGGAAGATTAGTTAGTTTTTTTTTTTTTTTTTAAAGGGTTTTAAAGGGTTTTTTAAAACACACACACACAATTTTAAACAAGAAAAAAAAGCCTATAAATAGAACAATCTCACCAGGCCAGGAGCTCTTCACTAAGAAGCAACTGTCTTTAGCCGCGGCAAAAAACGATCTGAGGTAATGTGGTTGGTAGCAAGGGATTATGGGTAGGGGGGAGGAGCTAAGAGCTCGGATCTTGGAAAGCTGCCGGTTCGGATCCGAGGTCGGATCCGACTACCCACAGGTTGCAGATCAAATGAAGTAACTACTTCAGATCCATGGTTTAGGGAGGTAGGATCACTTACCAAGATGGAAATATAAGGAAATGACTAAATAATTAAATCAGCAAAACTAGAATATTGAAAACATAGACAGTTCTGAAAGGCAGTTCTTTATTTTTTCTAAGGCAGCCCTGCTTTGGATAGGTGGGGTCTGGGGAGGAGGGCACGGAATACCACATCCTGCTATTTTAATGAAAAAAAAAAAGAGAGTGCTGACTTGCACAGGAGTGGGGTCACTGTTTGTCCAATAAGTCTTGCAATGCACTAAACAATGTCTCCACTATGGACATCTGGAACGGTGGCAGCAACCTATACAAAGTTATGAGCAAATGCAACCAATATAACTGAAAAACACAAACAAAAGCCGAAATAAAAAGAACTCAAAATGTTGTAATTAAAATAAACATAGGACCATCATCACTAAATTCTTATTTTTGCAATTATCAGTTCGGACAGTGCCTAACCCTAGCCCCAACGACAACGGTTATGTGCAAAGCACAAGACAGAATAATGTGGTCAATGCACTTGTGCTGCTCTGAACAGTCACTCATAGGTTCATAGGTAGGTACTAGGCTATTGGCCCTAGGGCCTATATAAGCCTAGCCAAAAATGTACCCTGGCTTTCGCCACCCAAGAAAATTATTTTATATAAAACTTCGAACCTAAGCAAATACTGCTCGATCACAAGACAGACTCCTCTTTCATCCACTTCCTTTGTATAGCAAACACAGCACAATATTTTATTTTATATGATTGTAATGTTATTACATATTAGATCACTTTTGGGGACATGTTCTATCAGCTCTGTAAGCCAATGTACTAACAAGCAATCATTATACTAAACTTCAGTTTAAATAAGAGGCAAACAATTTCCATCTACAGACATTAATATTTGTTCTAAAACAGTATAAAATACAGAAATTAAAACCACAAACAAACAAACCCTATATGCATGTTCTACAAAAAAAAAAAATGCATCTAAAATGGGGTAATTTTAAATTAAATACCACACATACTTCTGAAGTATACCTCATCTGGGGTCTTAAAAAGTTCATGATGCTAGAAGTTGCACACTGAAAAGGTCAGTCACACATTTTGTGTTAGAAACCAACTGATAACCATGATTAATTCATTAAATGATCCATTTTATAAGTAAGACTAGCATATTTTAACCATCCTATGACCTTCCTACATGAAACTGTTAGTAAGTTGTCAGTATATGTTCCACATTTTCCCAATATGTTCCACATTATGGGGGCTGGTATTCCTCATTTTGGTGGTGCAAGGCTCAGAGCTATGACCAGACTACTGGGAGCATCTGAATAGTAAGCACACACATAATAATTGCTACTGACAATAATTCCCTCAGCTTCCAAGCTAGCAAATGCATGTTAAGATAACACAAAGCGTCTGTAACAGGCAGGAAATCCTACCCAATCATCACACATAAGAAAACACATATAAAAGAGGTCACAAGTCTAATCTATACGCTGACTTGACGGCACCATTACACTAGTAAGCAAAGACTTAGTCCTGTAAAAATGTACAAGTAGTTGCCTAACAAAGACCTGCATATCTTGTATGAAACAAATTAAAAGTTTAATTTCTTTCTGGTTATAAGAAGTTGCCTTGACATTGAGTGTTAACCCCAATTCAGACAATCACGTTTTGTAAAGCGCTACCCATTATAGACATATACACACACACAAATACACAAAAGTATGTCAACAGCTGCAAAATCAACTACGGCCCTTTCATTTCCTCATACTAAGCTGCAACCACATACTACTACTGAATGAAAGGGAGGATAAATTACAATATTAAATCATATTAATCGTGTAATCCATACAATAAACTTGACAGTACCACACATACCTGAAACCCCATTACCTCCAAAGAAAGACATGATGTTAAGTTGTTTGCTGAGAGGAGAAACTTCTTCAGAATTATTGGCTTTGTCAGCCCTATGTTTGTGCTTTCTCACTCTGAGACTATATCCGTTTAATTTTGTAGGGGTCTAGTGACTTGGGCTAGGTCCTTGGGGCCAATGGGACCATCCTTGAGACTTTGCCCAATATTTTAGGTTTATCCACTATCATGTATTCTGCATTGGCTTTCTCCACCATTTGCCATGTTATTCTGGAAGGGGAAGGCTCCACTGAAGGTACAAATTTAAGTACTGCTTTTATTTTTTTTAAGTCTGAGGCATGGAGTCAGGAACTTTCTTGGCTATTCTTATGACTTATGGTAAGAACCCCCCCCCCTTTTTTTATGGAGCTGCCAAGCCAGCAAAGGGCTTACATTTTTAACATTTCCTACCATTTCTTTCTTAGATATGTTAACTTGTTTTTGACTTTTCGTGATCTTTTTCTCTCCTCTCATTACTCTTCCTATTTCAATACTGGCATAATTTCATTTTTTTAAATTTTCCTTCAATTAATGCTTTTAAAGTAACTAAACTTGATAAGTGATTTTAAATGTCTCAGTCTGGCAACCTTTTCAAATTCAAGCAATATATGAAGACTCTATGCTTGGGCAGTAAACAAAAGAAGCACTGTGCATACCCTCTAGAGTCATGGGCAGATGACAATCTTACTTCATCTGATGGCCAAAAAATTCTCACTACTTTTAGTTGCATTTTTGTCAAATAATAGGAAAAGTGCACAACAAACTACAAGACAAAGCACACTTCATTGCAAAACTAAATGACCAGCCTTACTGAGCAAGACAACAGCATGAGATGATGTTGGAGATGTATATGAAACCAAAAATGGGCAGGTCACCACTCTGTCACAAAGAAACAATACTGACACAGTGAACAAGTCAGAGCAGGTCACCACTGTCACAAAGAAACGACACTGACATGGTGAACAAGGCAGAGTGTAACAGATGAAAAATCGGAGACTGCATAAAATATAAAAACCTTTAAACACACATTAAGTGCCGTCCTTTCCTCTTAAGACTTCTTCAGAAATACACACACACACACACACACACACACACACACACACACACACACACACACACACACACACACACGGAAATCTTGCAGCACCCATCTTTGCAAGGTCTGGCCAGATCACAAGACACAAAAGATGGGTAAACACAAGTGCTAGTGATTCACTGTTACAATGACCTTTCCTAAAGAAGATGCTCAAATACATCACAGCTCAGTATTCACTGCAAGTGACACTACATACTGAGGGCAGAATAGTATAGCTTGTACTCATCCATATCACTATTCCTCCATGCAGGTGTAACTGTAAACAACCATGCAAATTAGGGAAGATTACATCAATCATCATTCTCAATCTCTACCTGGTGTTGTCACATAATGAATTACTACACAGCAGCCTCCAATCCATCCCAATCCCACAATATTCAATAGTAGTTCAGGAGCTTGAAGTTTACATTTATAAACCGTTTGCATGTAGTTCTCTCACATGCTACTGTCCTGAGAATGGAGTAAAAAATAATTTATACAATACTGATGACACTCAAAGCTGAAAATAAATCCTTACTGGTAAGGATATGTTGACTGAGACTGCCTACTAAGCAACGGTCTTCATCTGGTGCATCTAGATTTGAGACACAATTCTGAATCCACCAGGGGGTCTTCTCACAGTCAACTATTTCCGATCTGTAGGAAATTAGAAAAATAATCATAATATTAGCTATGTGCAAATAAAAATACAGTTCTTGCTACTGAAGTCTTCTTAGCAGCATGGGTGGAATATCTTAAAAGACCTAAATTCACGGCAACTAGAAAACTGTGGAAAATTTTAACAAGAACTGCAGAAATGTTTTGCAAAAAAATATGGACCACAGCACATAATTCTACCACTTAAGTTTGTCATTATGTTGCAACTTGTGCTAATTATATAGTTTCTAGACAGACCTGCTACCAAACAGAGATGCTTTCATTATGCAGGGCAGACTACGTTTTACACAGTACCTGCTGAAGGCTACTAAACATCACAAGCAGTGCAACACAAACCAACACAAATGTACAAACTATGCATTCATTCAAGTACATCACTTTAACAACTTATAGTGGAGACCTAACCATTGAGCCTGTTCTTCTGTAAATGAACTTACAAAAACCAATCAATGAATCGACACTACCACAATACATTTAAGCAGTAAAATGTAATTTTAACCCCCCTTAAATGCAAAGAACTTAACTTGCCAAAAACTGATAAGGAAGAAACCTTCCTGAAAATGGTCACTGGTAAAGGTGTTGATTGGTGTTTATAAATATACAGTACGTACAAGAATGGCCACTTACACTTGCATGGAATCACTGAATTCAAATCACTTGAATGTATTTAACATTTTAAACAGTTAAGTCTCAAAACTCTTGTGCATTTAAATTAATATTTAGGACAAACCATTAATGGCTGGGAAACTCATTTGTTAATGACTAGGGTTACCACCTGTCCCACTTCGAGAGGGACAGTCCCTCTTTGGGCAGTTGTGTCCTGACAAAAAATATTAAAAAGGGCAAATATCCTGAGATTGTAGGACATAATTATGTCCCATATTTTACGTAATAGTTGCATAAAATAGTTATTTCTGTATCTAAAATACCTAAATGTTACAAGAAACATAATAAGCAACTAAACTGCTACAAGAATAAGCTTTTATTTAGGAAAAAGTTAAGTTCTATCCTTTGTACTGACTGTGTGTATGTGTCGGCCTGTAAAATCTGGTGTGTCCCGAAAATGTCCCACTTTGACCATTTGAAAAGGTGGCAACCCTATACATGACAAAACTTTGTATTCACAGCCTCTTCTATGTGAATGGGACATTTTTACCTTGTTTCACATCTACTGTTTAATTTTTTTACACTGAAAATTTCTTTGACTGTGACTTTTAATTCAGGATTCAAGCGATCAAGCTGTAAAACATAGCATAAGTGACAAAACCAAGCATAAAATAAATCAATTGAAAAACTACTTCCCTTGGACTTTCCTTACCCTGACTGCACAGTTCTGCTAAACTGCTGCTATTTTTTGTTCGATTTACTTGAACATGTACACAGTTTCAGCATTTTGTCAAATGTTCACGGTTATAAATTATAAAAAAAAAAGTTACGAATTTTATATGGAGAACAAGAAGAAAATTGTGGAGACTGTGGAAAAAAAAAACAATTACAGACGATTATGTAAGCCCCTCAACTTCCCGGCTTAAGTGCTGATACCGACTCAAAAACAATAGACCCACCACTCATCAACTAACCGTCAATACATGTAAATAGTCTGAAATAATACATCCTTTGATATGGAAAGGACACATGTCTTGGGCCCTTGAAATGCATACTAGCAAAAAGCAGCATGTGCAAGTACATTTACCATAACAGATCTTCAAGAAGTCAATGTAGCAGTAAATTGTAACATTTGGTTAACCCCCCTTGTATGTCAACTAACAGTAAGAAATTCTAGTCAGCGGCTTCCTTCTCCCTTGTAGATACCAATGCAGGCCTCTCACTGTAATGTACTGATGCAGATATTTACATGGCTTACTTACTTATTATATGCTAATTGAATTCTTTTTTGGGTCTTCCAACCAGAATTTCTCCACATGGAAGGATGGATGATGTAAACAAACAGTTCTTCTGTCCGACTAAATATATACAGTTTATATACAGAGTGCAAAATAAGGTATGTAAGCAACCTGTGCACTAATATTTTTACAAACGATGTGCACTAATATTTTTGCAAAATAGCAAAACAATTAAAGGATTATGACAATACAAACAGAAATGCTTAAAGACCACCATTAAAATGATTTAAACCATAGCTAAGACCCATGGCCCTGTGGCACAGAGGAATACTGTGATGAGATGACTAGGACCCAAACAGCCTGGGTTCTGGAAGGGCTACAGGGGTGGAGATGTAAGAAGGGAATGGGTATTAGCTTGCCCATCCTGGGGTCAATGAAGTTGTGTGCTTGTTGCATCACTGATGTCAGTCAAAGGACGAAAGTATTAGAGTGCCATCAACTAGTGGGTGGACAGATAAATGTTAAGCAATGCCAGGATGCAGTTCGGGGACAGGAAGAGGACTGCTCTTCGGGAGTGTCATGAGATGGATCATTAGCAGTGTCTAACACCAGCTGCAAAGATGGGAGCAATGAAGCAGAATGGGGACCTCTCACGTGTATTCTGTCCTGCTGCAGCCAGCCTTCTACAAATGATGAGAAATGATTAGACCTAAAGACTCTTTTTGCATAGTCAATAAAATGGTTGAAGGGTTCCCGCACTGGCTAGGGAATGAATGGGCCAGATCTTGCCCCAATGGGAAGAACAAAAGGGTCAAAATGGTGTTGGGAGGGCAATGGCTGAAGTAATAAAAACTTAAGAGCCAAAAATGTAAATACAAAAGTAGCTGCAAATTATAACTCACTATAGTAATCGTGACCTTGACCATGATACAGGGAACCAAGGATTAACATGGACAATATGCATGTATTGTTCCTACAATTTCTTTTTTTTCTATGCAGTCTGGTCCTACACTTTTCTAAAGATCTCACTTCCAGTCTTTTTCTCTCTGCTACAGTATTCACTACTTCAGTTGGCTTAGACTTTTCATTTTCTAGAATTACTTTTTTTGGTAGCCAACGAACTTAAAACTTAACAAGGCTTTACTATTGTCTAGGCAATTCAGTCTGTATCCCAACTAAAAAAAAAAAAAAAAACCTCTGAACGTCGCAAGTCTTTAGCCACCATGAGATTGTATACAATTAAATACCCATTTCCTCACCTGATATTTCAGAAGACACTGTTGAGAATTTTTAAAGTCTGACAATCCGTCTCTAGCCTGCAGTGCAAATGTCTTCTTGGCCTCTTCCCATTCTGTTACCTTTCCTTCACTAGTTAATTGCTCCAAATACCTTGGTTCTTTTGCCTGTTTTCTCCAGGAAATTCCAGACTCTGCTTGCATATTCTCCATACCCCTAATCACAGTCATGCTTATTAACAGACTCCCCCCATTCTTAATTCCCACGTTGGCTTAGTTATTGGAATGCTTTCTGCTACTTTAAGAATATAATATTCTGTATGGCTGTTATTCTCTGTAAGGATCTGCATCCAAAATCTCAATCTCTCCTTTTTTGAATTTCCCCGTTTCAAAATCATCCCTTTTCACTTCGAGATATGGCTTTTTGTTTGTTATGTATACAAGCCTTAAAACATACCTACAAATCAGGTAATCCTAAACCACCTTGTTCCATTGGAAGGATCAAGTTGTCCCACTTGACCCCTGCCCTATCCTCTCACATATAAAATCCTTCTACTCTGTTACACCCATAACTTACACACTGGTTAATAAAAATATGCCTGACCTGTATACAAAACTAAAGGGACTAAACATTTTTACTGCTTTTATCTTGCTATCTATATCCATAAATAAGAACTTTCAGTTTCTTAGTTTTTTCATCTTTTGTTTGGTCATGTACTACATATCCTTCTCTGCCATACCAGGATACTTTTAACTCATTCCTAAATACTTAATTTTATTGTGTCCTTATAAATATGGGTAGTGCTGAGCCAATTCATTTGTTGATAAGTAGTTTACAGCTTCAGCCTTTGTTTTGTCTTCATTAATTTTATAGTCCTAAAAGACTTTAAACTATGTTCCACAACAATGAAATGTCCTTTTCTGGTTTTATCCAGTACAAAATAACACTGTCTGCATATAAAGCCAACTTTTCTTGATCATACCAATTACATCCTTGAGTTTCTGAGTCACTTATTTTCTTTGTAAGTGGCTCTAAATATAATTTCAAAAATGTGGTGGGGGGACACACCTGCCTGGTTTCTCTGTTCAGACAACTTATCAGAGAGGAACACTCCCATTTCAATTTTTGCCTTTGATCACTCATATATCCTCCTAGTTAAGCTTATTATTGCATCAGGGAATGCAAATGCTTATATATTGAACTATTTATAAAATGCCAGCTTACTTTGTTGAAAGCTTTCTCCACATCAAGACCCACCAACAGCAGCAGTATTCTTTACATTCTGCTTCCCTCTGGATAATCATTTCTATTAATGTTGTCAAATGTCTACTTCCCCGCCACAAACCACAATGATCCATACTTACCAAGTTTGGCAACAACTTTGCCATTCTTTAAGCTATTATAGACATAAATATTTTATTAATCATAGTTTAAAACTGAAATGGGCCTATATGAAGCGGGTCTGTAGGGTCTTTACCATCTTTAGATATTGCAACCACAGCTTTCTTCCAGGATGCTGGGAGTTTCCTTTTCTTTTAAAATACTGTTAAGCAAAAAGCAAACCACCAAGCACTAAAAAAACCAACAATAATACAAACAATTTACCTATTAACAACCCAACCCACACAATACGCCTCCAAAGGGAGGGAAGGACCAGGCAAGGGCGGAAAATTTGACAGCAGTAAAGATGGATACATAAACTTACAAGGAATGGTAGGTACAAAACTGTATATCGTTCACTCACATGGCAAAACCAGCTCCTTAGAAATTGAAGCAGTCAAAGTGGAGATGCAGTAAACCTAAATAGGTAGGAGCTGCCAAGGCTGCCTCCAAAATAGCAAAACAGCAGTGTAAAAAAAAGCAAAACCATAGAGTGAGTAAGCCTAGTGGAATGAGGCCTTAAACCTGATCTGCTTTCTGTAGCTGCCTGATGGTAAACCAATCCTTAGTTGCCACCCCCAATCCAAGTAGAACTAGTTTGAAACCCCCCTGGTGCAGGCTGAAAACCCAAAGCCAATTTCCTTGCCATGATGGGAATAACAGGAATTTCCTTGCCATGATGGGAATTAGAAATAGTTTGTTTTGACACACATGAAAAAGTGAACTCAAAACAAAAAGCCTGAATGAGAAATCATGCTAAAAAGAACCCCTGATTCTGTCCAAATGCCTGTAATAACACTAAGTGTGCAAAAAACTATCGCAAATAGTTTCTCTTATTTGAAAGATTGTAATATGAGCAAAAAATTTGGAAAAGCTGTGAGGCCATTGGTTAATTTAACACCCTAACCCCTTAGGCATAAGTAAAGGAAAAATTATTAGCATTAAGAGGAAATAAAGCAAAGAAAATTAAAGGTAGCTATCTCGCCAAAAGGTCCCTCTGTGCAGAAACCAAATCCACAAAGGTAAGATCCCAAAAAAAGCAGTCTTCCATGATCACTTACAGCAGCAGTAGGTGTAAAATTGTTTAACAGTTTCTGAGAAAACAATGGAGAAAAAAATCATAGCGTGAGGAGCTATTCTTAAGCTCTTTCCTTATTCTCTGAATTGCTTAAGAGAAAAAATTTGGAACAAGGATGAAAACAATGGTGGGTCACAATCATAGTGAGCTGAAAAACCAGCAGCATGAACCTTAATAGAAGAAGGAAAATCTTCTTCAGTAAGACTTTGTAGAGATTATCACAAATTGAAGAGCCAAAATAACAGAAAAATCAAAAAGCTGCAAAATTCCAAAATCTTCCATCTTCCATTTATTCGTAAAAACTTTCCTAGCCCTTCCCCTTCTAGCTTCAAAAATCAAAACTTGCTGGAGCAAATGCCTGTCCAGAAGACAACAGACAAACAGAATCAGCTGGTGCAGGATGGAGGAGTGAAGCTTGACATTAAATTGAATGACTGTCCTCCTGAGACAACAGGTGTGGAGGAGGGGAAAAAGGATCCTTGGCAGGCTTTGTCGGGCCTTCAGTAGTAAATGCTTCCAATGAAAGCGAGAGGCAATCTGGAGCATATCAAATCATCCTTGGCTTGTCTTGTCAAACCTTCAGTAGTTAGTACCTTGGGAAGGCAAGGCTTTTGTGCAAATACTTGCTGAAGGAAAGGAATTGAAAGAAAGAGCATCCACTTTCCAAGCTGTGGGATGAACAAAACTTTTACCAAAACTTTGGCAGCTGGTGGTTTTAGTGGACAAGCAAAACAGACTATGTCTGGAGTTCCCCATGAGCTGTACAATTTTGTCTGTGCTCCTGAGGTGGATCTTCACTTTCGGGATCCATAATTTGTCTGCTCAACACATCTGCTGTGAAGTTGTGTGCTCCTGTGAAACCTTAGCCTGCCTAAGTTAGTAGCTGCTTGAGAACAAATCACATGACAAAAAGCTGTTTGCTGAGAGAAGGATAAGATGCTCCGCCTTGCTTGTTGATGTGTTGCATGACAGTTGTGTAACTGTAACATCCTGGAAAAAGTGCCTGGAAAAGAGAAAAAAATAAATCCTTGTAAGCTCTCTGTAAAACTTACATCCTCTCAAGCAAACCAGTAGATGTCCTGGCAGGGCATCTGTCTTGTATCCACTCTTTATTTGCCTGAGATCCACTCCCACAGTCTGTCCCTTGTTGTGGTCTGTCTCTGAAATCTGTCGAGCCCTCTGGCTAAAAGAGTTATCCTTGTTCCAGTGACATTTCTGAGCTTGTTCAATTCTTTCCTTTTTTTAGGGATCATTAATGCTTCCTTGGTTGTATCTGAATTGAGCTGAGATAGTGGCTGCAGTGCTGTCCATATACATTTTTTGAGCCAGCATGGCACTGGTAGCCAGCCTCAATTTGCAGAGACAGATGCCAAGTCTAGCAAGCGGACTGGGCAGGAGGCGTCATCCCACAGCCACCGGGATGCTGGATTTGGGAAAGGAAAGGGATGAAAGTAAAGGGGGTCATTAGAGTCAATCTTGTTGGAAGAAATGTCGCTCACACCTGCTGTATTAGCTCATCTGGGATGCTCACATAGGTCCTGAGGGTAGAGAACTTCACCCCTCCCAGATTCCTAGATCAGACTATCGAAAAAGTAATAATGACCTTATAGCATAATGGCTGAAGTGAGACAGAGTCAGGCAGAGTTTCAAGTGCAGAATCTGGAACAAGCTTAACAGGAGCAAAGCTTTTCCTGGAGCCAAGAGACTATCACTTGAGAAGAACCAGCTCGGCAAGCGCAGAGATACTTTGGGTGGAATAGAATAATAGGAAAGCAGATGCAAGCCTCATGGAGATACTTCCTGCAACTCAGTCCTGAAAGGAACATGAAGATAAGCCTCCTTGTGATGAAAAACATTTTCCAATGATCTTTGCCCAGCAAGTTGCCATGCTGCTTCTTTGCCAGGCAAGTGGTGCTGCACTGTGTAGATTACAGATTTTGAAAAGAGAAGGTAAATTGCCAATGGGATTCTGCATAGGTTGGTGGTCTAGGATGTAATTCCCTTTTTTTGGTACTACCTCCCAGGCCTGAATAAATCCTAGAGCCCACCTCTGGCATAATGGCCCCTATTTGGAGTAACAGAAGGAAACTTGTAAATGCGGCATTCTTGTGGAGGAGGAATGTCTGGCATGTCTTTGAAAAGGAGGCAAGGTATTGAAAAAAACCTGTATGTGTCCTCTAAAATATCCATCCAATTTCCTTCTCTGCCAATTAAAAGGTATTCCTTTTGAAAAGTCTGGCAACTGGGCTTCTGGTGCCTGGAGGCAGACTGTGCAGGAGAAGCTGAAAAGATGAGCCCTGGAAAGAGCCCTGAAAGGACCCCTACCTGCCCCCCCCTCTCTGCCCTAGAGAAGTCCTCTGAGCTCTGCCCTGCCCATCATCTAGAAGCCCCCAATTCTAGCCTGTCTTTAGACTGGAACCCCCCCTGAGCTTAACAGGCTGCAAGAAACTAGCCTTGTCTTCTACTGCCTTTTAAAGGCTGCTCAACATGCTTCCTTAGTTAAGTCTGACTTGACTTTATCTTGGAGAAAATCACACTTAATCAACAGCAACAGTCTGCATAGACCTCAGCTTGGGGCAACTAAAATCAAATAAACTAACCCAGTAGAGCCCACTCCTAGACGAGGCCTGTGTAGCATCAAAATAGCAACTGAAAGAATGCACCACCACCTGTTCCTAAACGCAGGCCCAAAGCCACACCTGTAAGAATGCTTACCCACCTGTTCAGAAACATGTACTAACAATCAATTGTGAAACATGATCAATACACCTTCATCCACACATCAACCTGGCAATTCACTTTAGACTTCAATTTTGAAAACAAATAATTTCTTTTTTTCAACATTCAAAGTGGGCATTCAGCAAACTCAGGAGAAGTAAAGGAACCGCCACCCTGTGAACAGAAGCCTTCACAAGCCTTAGCCTCTTAGACAACAGGAAACAGTTCTCCCCCTAACTTAAGCCCTGACCTCCTCTACTAGCTTACTAGACCCTGTAAAGGGACTCTTCCGCTCTTTAACAGCTTGGGGATAGTTAAGAATCAATCAGGGAACAGGAGCCCTGAAAAACAGAGAGGATTCCAAAGACCATGAAGTGAAAAACCAAAAAAGGCCTATGCACCAGTAAAAACAAAGCCTCCCTAAAGAAAAATCAAAAATCAAATTCAAGTTCTGCCTTCCTGACTTAAAATGTTCCTCATGGAATCTTCCCATGTTCTGATGAAAAATGAAGAATGAATGAAATGAAAAAAGGAAAAGGATCCCAAGAGGGAGAATCAGATCAAGAAGAGAATAATTCAGGCTCAGATCCAGAATAAGGAGAATTCTCCTGCACCGAAACAGCTCAAAAGACCCCTAACTCAGGCTCAACCTCTCAGCTCTTATCAGGAGGGGGCAAGGAACCCTAATCAAAAAAATCAAATCTAATCAAGGTCCAGCCATTTTAGGCATATGCTTCTTGTCAGCACAGAAGAACTAACACCACAAGAGGCACAGTTCTGCCTGGAACTGAATTTAGCTGAAGCTGGAACTGTGTTTGAGCCTGGAAACAGAAGGAGAGGAAGAACCACCTTAGGAAGAGGGTAGTATAGTAGCCCAGCTGAGCCTGCCCCTGACCTGCCTCCTCCTGCAACATCCTGCAACAACAAAGTCTCTCAAAGGGAACTCCGTGGAAACTACAACCCCCCACCACTAATAACAACGACCAACCTCTAAAGAACCTAAGGCCCCAGTGCTAAGGCCCTATGTTCTAGCCACAAACTTAATTTTCTTGAGGCTGGGGGCCCGATCCGGCGGCATTTTTATAATACACCGCTTCCCGAAGAGACTAACCTGGCACAATCACACCTTCTCTAGTGCTACGTTTATTGAATACAAGACTAGCACAAGGCAACTGCCCAACAGCGGCTCAACAAGGCGCGAATACACAAAGTATGATAATTCTATGCGTATCTGTATCTGTTTCAAAACAAGAATACAATTATTTTTTTTTCCGCATCCGCCGACCAAACCACTGAGAAAAAAAAAAAAAAAATATTCGGGTACTTACTATAGCCAACTTTGAGGTCTGAAACTCGAAAATCGAAGAATGTAAACGCCAACTTGGCACTTGGCACAAAGCTGCTTCTGCACGTCGCAGCAAAAAAAAAAAGACTGAGGATATGGTCATGTCATGATTTGTACCCGCCCACCGTCCTGATGTCAGTCAAAGCGCCCTTGACGATCGTCAGCCTATTTTGATAGTCGGGCCGACCGAGGACAGCGGACTACCCAAGTGTAAGGACTGCAGCAATGTGAGATGAAGAACATCCTTCCAGATCTTTACCACTTTCATCCATCCTAACTTCCAAACATCTACAGGAATACTATGTATTCCTGCAGACTTTCCTGCAGATTGATAAGTCACCATTTTTATCTCATCTACTCCTGTCTTAACTGTTAATTGTTGGGCGTCATCTACCTCTAACCTTGGCATACTTAACTTTTCCATAAATATTTCCAATAAATATTTCCATTTGTACTTTTGCTTCATTTCCACATGCATCTGCTTGATACAGATGTTCATAATATATTAAGAATATGTCTAGTACCTCTACAGGATCTCAGATTATTTTCGTTGTTATAGGCTCCATAAGTTTTGCATCAACCCTTTCTACCTTCTGTCACCCAAGTCAGTGTGTTGCAAGATTTTGTGCTCTGGATTTATTATAAAAACAGCTGATTACAAGCCATCTTTCTAAACTCATGCATATTATTCACAGGCTCCCTTAAGTTCTCTTTTGCACTCTGAATTTACACCTCATCCTGTTCTGTGAGACTCCCCTTATTCATTCTGCAATACTTTAACCTTTGTCATCCCTTCCAAATAATACTTGTTACTTCTAAACCATCTCTCATTTTCTTACAATTCTATCAATAACTCCTATTTCATTCTATCCCCCTCACTAACTATAACTTCTGAAGAAATTTCTGTCTTCTCTAACAACTTCTAAATAATTTCCACTACCCATTCTTTAAATTCCTCTTTTTTAACAGATAGGTTGGGAATCAGTCTCTCATTTTTACTTGATTATCCTGCATTTTTTCTTAGGTTTTACTGGCACAAGATCTGAAACCATTATTGGATGTGTGTGTGGAAGTTTTCAATTAAATGCACGTTTCTGTGACATATAATTTCTGTCTTGTCTAATCCTGTTATTTTACCTTGGGGAAAATATATAAATTTTCTGTACATTTCTACTACATAATTCATGCCTTCCATACCAAATATTTTCAAAATGTCTTCATAGATATACCTCTTTTGTTATATTTCCCTTCTATGCTCCTTCCCCCAATACACCCTCATTGTTGCAATTCAAGTGTCAACCCCCACCTATAAGTAGTGCTGTATGCTGAACGTTGACTATTTCTCCCAATTTTTTTAAAGCTCCACAACAGTTTTAGGTGGAATATAAATACATGCCAGTACAACCCCCCCTGTCAATGCGCCCTTACTACCAGAAATCTACCATTACAATTTTTTCCTCTTCTATCATTATTGAAGAGCCTCTAATAGTTATTGCAAGTAATACCACTTTCTTTTGTTACTGATATTCTGCTGATTATCCATCTTGAAATCCTTTATCAAATTTATATGTCCACTTATTTTTAAATGCATCTGCTGTAGCATTATTTGCATTCTATATTTCATAATATAATTCCAGACGCTTACCTTTTTGTCTATGCCTGTGAGGCCATTCATATTCCAAAATATCTTTAACGTAGTCATTGCGATAAGAAGTTATTCCCACCTAATATACAGGGAAGCTTTTTGTGCTAGGTGCACCCACTAAAGTCTGTCAGCTTGACATATGCCTCTTGTCATATCCTTTTGAACCTGTGTCATATTTTACAAGGCTTTTTGTTTTAATGAAAAACCTCAGAAACTATACCCAGAACTGATTAACTTAAAACAAACACACAAAACTATGTACATCTTTAAATAATGAAGTTTAACACTCCTGATAGGAACAATTGTCCTAAATTGACAGCTGCACCCACATGGATTAACTAAAGTAAAAATTACAGTTACTCATGCTAAACTGGATGTTTAGATCTGTTCATACTTACACTAATTCCTGTCTGTGTCTTTTCTTTACTCATCTCCTACATATGAAAATCAACTTGTATGCTTCCAGAAATTATCTTTTAGTCTTAAGAAGTGCCAAAAACTGTACTGTTCTAGTAAATACATTAAAGTATTTACCAGAAAAGCTGCTACCTCTTATCACTTCCAGTAATGCAACACTATTTTTTTTACTGAGCTGCTTGCCCCTGTACCTTTTAATTTTTACAATTCTTTCAGTAAACAATGTCCTGACCTCATGGATTATTGCATTCACCTTTAGTCAGCATCTTTCCATGGAAACAAAGTTTCTCAACTCACATTGAACATTTTCTAAAATAAAACTATCCATTATATTGTGGTATCTCATTTTTAAAACTCACTTGCTTATACAACAAACATGTCATTAAAATAAGCTAAGGACATAATATACACATTCACCTATGCAAAAGTAAAAACATTTCAACTCTATATACATTATAATCAATGCAGTTTTAACTCCCACATCCCCCAAACTAAGAGCCCAAGAGTTCAGCCTATTAACTTAAAAATGCTTTTCGTCCAGCCTTTCTTCTGTTTTTTCACTGCAATGCCTATATTTCTTAAACTAAAGAAAATATTTACTTGTTTACTTTAATGTCTTTATCACATATAACAATCAGCAAGAATGCTTTACTACATAACATAAAA
Organism: Protopterus annectens; assembly: GCF_019279795.1. Classification (NCBI taxonomy): domain Eukaryota; kingdom Metazoa; phylum Chordata; order Ceratodontiformes; family Protopteridae; genus Protopterus; species Protopterus annectens. Next base: position 1,272,282,024 of record NC_056743.1, read on the forward strand.
TATATATCAAGAAATGTTTTATACAAATACTGTTAACAACAAAAATTGTTTTACTTACAGTTTCCTTTTAGTGTTTTCCCAAAAATTAATGACGAAGTGGGATATATGCCATTCATAGGTTCATAGATTAGTACTAGGCTAACTGCCCTTGCGAGCCATTTTAAGCCTAGCCAATTATCCCTTGTGAGACTCGAACCCTGCACTTTGTGTTTGTAAGACAAACACCTTAACGATTAGGCCACCCTCCCAACCCCCCTTCAGACCCCTAACAAGTTTAACAAAGTCAAGTAAACAGTAAACCACTGTAAAAGAGCCACCAAATAAAATAAACATTTTTAAGTAATATTTTTTTATGTAATGTATTATGTGATGCTTAAAACCATTGTGATTCTGTGTGAGATTGTATAGGGGTAACTTGACCTTTAAGGAAAGAACATGCTTTGCTATTTAAAGTTTTAATTGTTAATATTTAATTAAATGTGTTGTATGTATTTAAGCAAGTGTTTTTTGAGAAGTTGTTGTTCTGATTAAGTCCCATGCTGTATTAGGGATGAAAGTGCTTAACTTGTATTTATTAAAGCTGTTCGTGGATTTTTCCATTTGGATGCATTTTTATTTATGTTCTTATACTGGACTTTTCCAATCTATTCCTCTAACCAAACTGTAATTGAACCTGCTGAACAGACCAAACTCCTTGGAGTCATAATCAACAATCAGCTAAAACTTGTCAAACATAGCAATGACTATAAAAAAAGTCCACATAAAATCAGGTCACCTCTATAGAGTTAAACCCTACCTTACCCCCACCTCCAGACAAACCACTGCCAGGTCATTTCTTCTCATCATCCTCCTCTACTCCTCACAAATTTTCACTAACCTAAGTATGACTGATCTAAATCTCCTTGAGTCATGTTATAATAAAATAGCCAAATTACCACTGCCTAGCTCTAAAAAAACTCAGCTGGATGGAGCTACCCAAGTTACTTCAATTCAACCAACTCACCACAGCCCATACTATTCTAACCAAGCCAGATAACTGCCCTGACCTAAAAGACTTATTTCAGCCTAACAATAACATCAGAGACCTTCAATCCTCTGACAAACTCCTGTTAAAGGTTATCAAATCCTTAAATAGTTTTGGAGACCCACTGTGCTCTACCAAAATATCCAAGTCTTGGAATCTATTATCTCAATACATCCTCAATCTAAATACGACATCCAAATTCAAACAAAGCCTCAGAGAACATCTGACAAATCACTGGCTCGATCCTTGCTCCAACCCTGACTTGTATTCTATATTATTTTTCTTGCCACAGATTCTGGGTCCACCATTTCTACATTCCTTCCAGTTCAGTCTATCAAACTTATGTATTCTCTACCCTAATTCTGCTGTAAAATAACTTGTGCCTAACTCCATTCAATTTATGCAAATTTACTGCACTTTTGTAATTCCAATTACCATCCAGTTGATTGTTACACCTCTAATTTTTGCTATTTGCTTTTATGTTTTTGTTTTTTGGATTTATTCTGTATAAACGTAAAACTGTTTGCTGTTTCTTGGAGCTTTTCTCCCTGGGTGTCCGCTGAAAATGGGCTTCCAGCCCAGCCGGACACTTGCCCGGTAATTAAATGTCAAAAAAAGTTAAGTCAGAGCTCATTCTTGCCGCTCTAACTGGCCTTTTAAAATATTCCGTTTGGTGTGTTTGGGGTGGAAACTCTTAAAATCCAAATAAATATTGGAAAAAGTGGGTTTTCTATAACATTTTGAACCAATGTTACTTTACAGTTTAATAGTGTCATTGTACATATTTTTGTATGACTATCCATAGCTGTTATGCAGTAGGATATTTTCTTATCAATAAGCTAAATCCAATGAAATGTAATGATTGCCAAAACGTTGTGCTGTACCAATGTCTTTGTAAAATATTCATCTGTATGTGGAGCTTTTCTCCCCGGGCCTCCACTGAAAATGGACATATATCCACAGTTGGACCAACCCGGTCAACAAATGAAAAATAAATAAATAAATGGTCTGGTTAGTATAATCTTTGTATACTGTGACATCTAAATAATCAATAGATTCTTCTGAAGTGGTAGAAGTAAATTTGAAAAATGAGCACAAACAGTTTAAGTACTACACAAATGATGAAGATTAATTAGGCAAATCCCTCCATAAAACAAAAATATCGTCCAGGTATCTAAAGTAACATAACCATTGTGAAGAAAATTCAGAATTAAGGACATATTTACTTTCCCAAGAGTATAGCAACAAACTGGCAAACAAGGGGGCACAATTTTCCCCCACTGCCACTCCTTGAATTTGTTTATAAAATTCACCTTCAAACATGAACCAATTATTATTATGTATTCCATAGCTAACATAATGAAGTTAATGTATCACTGAAAACACTAAAATTCCTAATCGCCTCATAAAAAAAAAGCACAAGACCCTCCTCATGGGGTATAGAAGTAAACTTTTAGTTATGTACTCACCATAACTTCAGATGTTTGGGATCCATCTCGCCTACATTCTGACTGATGGGTTCGGAGCCGATCCCTCGGCTCTGACTCGGCACGCTTATGCCAAAGAGCGAAGTCTCTTATTGGCTGAGCTTACTATATCCCAGGATGCACCACTACCAGTCCCCCAGATCTAGTTTGTCCGCATACATGCACACACGCACGGCTTATATAACATCGTCAGATGAAACAAGATAAAACAGTAGAACTCAAAACCGTTCAATCTCTTCTGATCTCCAAGGCAGGGGGAAGGAGATGGATCCCAAACATCTGAAGTTATGGTGAGTACATAACTAAAAGATGTTATGTGATCCTATCATTCTGACTGATGGGACAGCGTCCTAGCACCTGAATCCTGCACTGGAAAACACTCCTGAGTACCGTGGAACCAAATGATGCTCGCCCTTTAGATGCCACATCCAATTTATAGTGGGAAATGAAAGTGTGCGGGTTGGACCAAGTAAGCACAAATCTCAGAAATAGCGAGCTTGGAATGAAAAGCAATAGAAGTAGCCATAGCTCTGGTAGAGTGAGCTTTGATAGATGTTGTAAGTTGCTTATTTGAAGAGGAATAAGCTTGAGTTATGCAATCTCTAATCCATTTGGAGATAGTAGCTTTAGTGATGGTTTTACCCAATTTATTATCTGAAAAGGACACAAACAATTGGTCTGTTTGTCGAATTTGTTGAGTCCTGTCTAGACAGAAGCGCAATTGCCTGTGAACATCCAATTTATGCAAGGTGTATTCCGCTTCATTTGAAAATTTTGGAAAGAAAACTGGTAGCTCTAGAGATTGTTGGAGACAGAGATTAGAACAAACTTTTGGAACAAAAGATGGATTCAGCCTAAGTGATACTCTATTCCTTGTGAAAAATCAAGTACGGTGGTTTGATAGATAGGGCTTGAAGTTCTGAAACTCTTCTTGCAGAGGTAATTGCAACTAAGAAGGCAGTTTTCCAAGACAGATATTTCAACTCACATGTAGCAGCCGGTCCAAAAGGGGAAGATGTTAAGGCACGAAGTACCAAATCAAGATCCCACGGAGGCACAGGATGAAAAACTGGGGGTCTTAACAGCACAGCACCTTTCATGAAAGTTTTACATAATCTGCTGCTCATCAACGGTGGGTCTATGGATTCGTGAAATTTGGAGATAGCTGCTAGTTGGACTTTAATAGTAGAGACTGAAGATCCTTGATTAAACAAGGATGTTAAAAATTTCAAGACCTCTGGTATCGGGCAGTAATAGGGTCTAAGCCTCTGAGTTGAGCCCAGATAGCAAACCTCTTCCACTTACTGAGGTACAATTTCTTAGTGGTGGGTTTGTGGGCGAAGATAAAATGTGAACAACATCCGGGTCTAAGGTGTGATTTCTGACTAAGGTCGGAAGTGGAGGAGCCAAGCTGTTAATTTCAAAGTGTGAAGGGACTGGTGCTGTCGTCCCGACTGATGAATCAACAGGTCGGAGTTACATCCAAAACCAAGGACCGTCCAGAGCATATTTCTTTAGGTAGGGAACCATACCTGACGAGGCCCAATTAGAATCATTGTGGACCCCAATTGGGAAGCTTTCTGGATGACTTTGGGGAGGAGTGGAACCGGAGGAAAGGCATAAAGTAGTCCTGTTGGCCAAGGTTGGGTTAGAGCATCCGTAGGTGCCTCCCCCTGACGCAGAGTCAAGGAAAAGAACCTTTTGCACTTTGTGTTCTGTGGTGTTGCAAACAGGTCGCAGCACGGGGTCCCCCATCTTTTGAAAACCTGAGCTGCTACTGTTTCGTTCAGGGACCACTCGTGAGGAGAGAGAATCGTCCTGCTTAATCTGTCTGCCAATATATTGGATTTTCCTGGAATGTGGGTCGCTACCAGGAAGCGGTTGGTAGCTACAGCCCATTCCCACACCCTCATGGCCTCTCTGCAAAGGGGGTAAGATCTGGTCCCTCCTTGTTTGTTTAGATACCAGACCACCGACATGTTGTCTGTGTGGATAGCGATAATGCCTTGAGGGAGAAACTTGTGGAGGCTTGTAGGGACAGAAGTACAGCCCTCATTTCCAACACATTGATATGGAGAAAAGTTTCGTCTGGAAGCCAAGAACCCTGAACTGACCTGCCCAGACAATGCCCCCCCCCCCCGTCTGGGAGGCATCCGTTGTCAGGGTGGCCACCGGAGGGGGTATAACAAAAGGTCTTCCCTGATTCAGATTGGATGGCTGAAGCCACCAGCGGAGGTCCCGTTTGCGTTTCTGTAATCAGTATGAGATGATTGAGGGGGAGATCCTGAAAAGACCATTGTGTCGATAACAGCCACTGAAGAATCCTCATGTGCAATCTTGCCAGCGGAACTAGGAGAACCGTGGCAGACATTGAACCTAAAAGTTGCAGGACCATCCTGGCTGGGGCTTTGGATCTTGGAAGCAGGGCTCGGACTTGACCTTGTAATGTTTGAATCCTTTTGGTAGGAAGGAAGATGCGCATCAATTTTGAGTCTATCTCTGCTCCTATGAATCTTATGCGCTGAGAGGGCAGCAAGACAGACTTTGACCAATTGAATGTAATTCCCAGGGAAACACCCAGGGAGATGGTGGCTTGTAGGTTTGTCTAGTAGTAGATGCCTGGTGGTGGCAGTCAGGAGCCAGTCGTCCAGATAGGGAAACACTTGGAATCCGAGACTCCTCAGGTGAGCAGTCACTACTGCCAAACACTTGGTGAACACCCTGGGGGCTGTGGTGAGACCAAAGGGCAGAGCACAAAATTGGAAATGACTGTCTCCCAGGCTGAAGCGCAGATACCTCCTGGACGCCTGATGTATCGGTATGTGATAATCCTTGAGATCTATGGAGCACATCCAAACATCCTTCTCCAACAATGGGAGAATGGATTGTAAAGTGACCATTCGAATTTGGACTTCATGACGGACTGGTTTAGTTTGCTGAGATCCAATATGGGTCTCAGGTCCCCTGTCTTTTTTGGCACTAAAAAGAACCTTGAGTAATTTCTGGATCCGATCTGGTCTGTGGGGACCGGTTGGATGACTCCTTTCTAGCAGCTTTGAAGCTTCTGCGGCTGCAATTTCCCTTTGACTGGGTGGTGGGTCCGGGATTTTTTTGGACGGTGGGGTGAGTGTGTGAAGGGAATGGTGTAACCTCCGGCAATAATCCGAAGCACCCATCTGTCCTGAGTAATAGACTCCCAGGCTTTTAGGTGCTTGGCAACGGCACCCGACTGGCTCGAGCAGCACAGCCGGGCAATCCCTCATGAAGTGTGGGAGGCTGAAGAGCCACGAAAGGACTCGCGGTCTCCAGTGTTGCGGGGCCCTCTGCCGCCTCTGGGACGGCATCTCCCAGAAAAATTTCCCCCTCCTCTGCCTCTGGAAGGGGAATCTTCCTGCTGTTGAGGAAAGAACTTCTGTGATTTGCGGAACCACATCTTCCCTCCTCTTTTAGCCTTGGGATAAGGCCGAAAGGGAGTGGAATAACGTGCACCTACGGCAGATAAAGTTTTTCCCTCTTGCTCACAGCGGGTAAGAGTGTCTTTTACCTTAGGTCCAAACAAAGAGGACCCATCAAAGGGAAGGAAGACTTGAAGGCCTCCCAGGCTTGTCTCCATAGAGCCACGCCTGTGCCTGCGCCGCCGCATATGAAATGAGCCTCATGGACGAGTTAGAAATCGAGGTAAGGATAGCCGACTGAGAGCTAACCGACGGGGCTAGCTGCTCAGGTAGGTTACCTGAGAGGGAATCTGACAGCTCCTTGACCAGATCCCTCTGTAGCCTGGTGAAATGTGCCAAATAATTCAGGGACCTTAGAGTAAAGGCCGCTGAAGTCAGGGTGCGCTTTCCATGCTCCTAGACTCCTTATTAGGAGGATGGACGGACATTGAAGCCTCTGCCACGTCCTGCTGTGTAGCAGATGCCACCACCATGGCATCTACAGCCACGCCTTCAAGAACTCCTTCGGTGGGGCAGACAAAAATTTGTTAGGAAGGCACTGGTTCCACAGTATCTGGATGTTCCCACGCCCTCCGACCAACCAAATCCAGGAGGGCGGAGACACCCAGGAGGCGGAGGCTGCGCCCCAAAGGCCTTGAGAAGCACTGACTCATCAGCGGAGGGGGGTTTGGATATCCAGCCACCTCGTTGTTTAAGGATCTCTAGAATGTCTGCAAATGAGACATCATCCGAGGACGACTTTGGGGACCCCTCCGCATCATCAAGATCAGTGTCCGATGTAAGAGACTCGGGGAGTCCACGTGCTTCCTCTTGCACGATCTCTTCCTTGGGGCTCCTCCGAAGACAACTCGAAGAACCCTCAGGAGGAGGGAACCCCAGTGGGGGTAACCTCAGGCCCGGGCTCCGCTGCCTAGAGACAGGGGAACTGCCAAAGACCCAGTCTCCATGCCCAGGGAAGGTGCCGGTAAAGCAGAGATGGCGAAGACTTGGCCAAGGCACTCCTCATAGCTCTGAAAGCCGGACCCCAGAATCCTGGGAGTGTCCGGTCTCGAGCCATGATAGCACGGAAGTCCGAAGCACCGAGAGGGAGGCTCGGAACCGACAGCATTGGTCCTAAAGTCGGACAGGCGGGCCCTAGGATCTCCACTGGCTCCATCAGCACCTGCTCCGGTCGGAGGAGGAATGGCAATGGAATAAGCCAATTGGGTTGGAGCCGAAACAAATTTTGAAAGACTGGGGACTGGAACAGTCTTTGGAGCACCCTGTCTATGTCCGAATCTGACATCCTCGATGACCTAGAGGAGACGAGCGGGTTCGAGTAGGCCTCTCCAACGGCCCCAAGGGACTAGGGAATGCACAAACCAGTTTCCATCGGTGCCGAGGAGGACTTAGGCCGAGGAGGAAGTGTGAGATCAGTGGAGCCGATGGTGACTCCTCTCGATGCCCAGCCATCGGCTCGCCAGAGGAGTCGAGACTGGAGGCATCGAGGCACAAGTCCTTGGAGCCGAAGGAGAAGCCTGCCTATGTCTTTTGCGGTCGGGTCAGACGGACTGGTTTTCTTTTAGCAGGAGAAAAGCTTCTTCAAAAGAGGTTTATAAGACCTTTCAAAATAAGTTTATTTTTCTCTTGGAGGACCCTCGAGGAAAAAGCGTGACACACTGCAGGACTCCTGCAAATGTTTGGCGCCCAAACAATATACACAGAGAGAGTGGTCATCCGTGACAGACATTTTAAAACTACACTTAGTGCACTTCTTAAAGCCCGAAGGCCTAGGAGCCTGAGACATTATAACCACAACTCAGTAACTTAAAGCCCGAAGGCCTAGGAGCCTGAGACATTATAACCACAACTCAGTAACTCTCTCACAGACAAAACTCTTTTTAAATTGACTGACACTATAAAGATTAGCTTACGGTTGCCGGTTAAGAATGACAGCCCGATAACAACAGGGAATAACTCAAGGGAATCCTAGAACCCCTAAGGGTTTGAAACCTGACAGGGAAGGCCCTACAGATCAAGGGGGCCTGTAGTCAGAACAAACACCAAACACACACAAAATTTCCACAAAAAAATTCCCAATCACACACAAAAGTACAGAGTAGCTGTTAAAACAGCTTTTTGTTATAGAAATAGCAAATTCCTGACAGAAAAAGTTAGTGAAAAAACACTACTTAGCTCAGCCAGCTCGAGACCACGTCTTTGCTAGTTAGCGGCAAACGAGATCTGGGGGACTGGTAGTGGTGCATCCTGGGATATAGTAAGCTCAGCCAATAAGAGACTTCGCTCTTTGGCAATCGGCTCCGAACCCATCAGTCAGAATGTAGGCGAGATAGGATCACATAACATCAAATCGATTATATCAATAGTTGAAAAACTACAGTTCTCTGAATACAGATTCTTGTTAATTTTAGTCAAAAATTCGCATGAGACTTTTAATAGGTAAGAAATTGGGTCCAAAACATTCTTCAGTAATGTATCAATAAAAATACACAGAGAATGAGTGGGATTACGACTAGCTGAACTAATAATCCTGAAAGGGGGGGTCGTATACATTTTTGTGTACTTTTGGTATGCCGAAGGCTAATGGGTCAACTTTTAAAGAACTAAAAAGTTCTTCAGAAATAGCTCCCTGAAAAAGAGCGTCCTCAATGAATAAATAAATCTTTTTACAGGCTATAAACATTTCATTCTTACAGGAAAATAAGATATTTTGTAAGGTCTGAAAAAATTCTTGTCTGGGAATTAATATAGTCATTCTTATTATAAATAACTATCCCCCCACCCTTATCTTCATAAACCGTAAGGTATAATCTTGCCTTCATTTTTGCATGAATTCATACTCTTACTTGTTCAAATTAAATCTTTTCCTCTTGTTAATGTGGGGATTAAGGTTCATAAAAGTAAAATAAATATCAGCAACGCATGCATTTTCAAAAGCCTGAATTCATGGGTGCAGGGGACTGCTGGTGGTGGTGGTGGTGGGGGGGGGGGGTTAAAGCAACTCTTCCTCTTCAACAACACTGTCCCTGCCCATGAAACATAAGCTGGAAATTCAGCTTTTGTGTAAACAGCTTCAGTTCAGTAATAATATCTACCAAGTTTATTCTAAAAGAAAGGACAAACTTAAAACCTTTATTAAACAATGTACTTATAACAGTCCTGTTATATTGAGTTAAAGATGCATCATCAGTCAATTTCTCCACATTCTCTCCTTGCCTCTCATAGAATTGGTGTGTTGATTCTGCTCTAAAAAAATTGCTTATTTTTATTTTCCAGGCGTTCTGACAGTCTTAACAGTGGGAAATGCATGTTATAATGGTCATCTTCCTGATCTATATATTCTTCATGAAATTCATTTTCTAACTCATTATGGACACTGTCTTGTGCACCAGTACATTGCTTCGTTCCACGTCTACCATGTAGGATTTAGAAATGGGGTACATTTTCTTAGCCTTGTAATCATAACTACCCCTTAGTCGTTTCTTATGTTTCCTGTTTAAATTCAAACAATAAATCAGACAATTTCATCATTCAGTTTTTCTCACTAAATAAACCATTAATATGTGTTTTGTTACATTTAAGGCTCTGTTTTTTCAGTTAGTTCCTTACCCACCCTCCCTGCTTTTGTTTTGGTGTTAATCTTGGTAGCTTTGAAACTGCCCACCCCTCTTGTAAATTTGCATTTGTTTACTCCTCCTGGGCCCATCTCATTTGCTCACTCAAAAAAAAAAAAAAAAAAAAAAAGCACTTTATTCATCTGCTTTTACTTTATTTGTGTTTCTTCCTACTTTATTTTGCTTTTGCAATGTCTTAAAAGTACTCAATTGTATTTATTACTGCTTGGTGTAACTATCATTCTAAGCCTTTTGGTTTAAGCACTTGGGCTTCAGACCAGTTGTTTTACATTAAGAAAGTTTGTGGTCTGCACTCTTGTGGGAGGAGATGCTGGACTCTGCCTTTCTGAGCTGGGAATTTCTGGTTAGAGGCTTACAGAGCCTGCATATTTGAAATGTTTCTTACTGAAATTGGTGTGCCTGGTTTGCTGTCGCCTAAACTAGATTCACACCTTTCTAAGCTAGTATAGTCCAGTTTTCAGGCTAGTGCTGAATTCAAAGCTGTGTTACAAGTTTCTGAGTTGCCCATACCTTACTTGGATAGAAGGAGGCTTCTCTGTTCACCTGTGAAAGAGGAAGCTTTGAGCAGCCATCTGTCCCTGGAGGAGTGGTTCTAGCCCAGAAGTTAGTTTATAGGCCATTTTGGGCTAATTTCTATCTCTTTCATTTCCCTGCTGTAAAAAACATGTTTGCATGCTTTTGCACTTCCGGGCCGCACCGGTTAGCTAGGGCTAAATTATTCCCGGCTCCACCAGGTCTCCCCTTCAGTTTTTCCAATGAAAGTAGTCTAACTCTCAACCTAAGCACTTAAAACATCCTACAGTCCAGAACTTGCTCAGACCTAATAGCAAGCACTAATATACCACGACACTTGATTGTCCAGCAGGGAAAGGCTCATTATTCAACCCTCACCAACCAAGCAACTAAGCAGTTCACCCTACTATTCAGGCATGACCAAAGAGCAATTTCAGGTATACTCCCCAGTCCAGCTGGTGAACCTGGGTATCCTGAGGCAATGTTACAACTGCCTCATGTACACAGACAACCCTCTCCTCCTACCACAAAACATTAACATATGCAAGAATGCAATTATATAGCTAAATTGGAGGCTAAGCTCTTTCCACCCAAGACTGGAACAAGCAGTTATGAGGAGAAGGTTAACACTTGCACCACACCTCCAGCCTCACAAAGACATACTAAACCAGCACTGGCAAAAAATACAAATAAAGAGACAAAATCATACATGGAGGCTCTAAATAAAAACCTGCAAAAGCATTAGAGACCTCCAATCACAGCCCTTAAGGCGAAATAACATACCTAACACACTAGTAATAGGCGTCTCTATAGTCAGGCACACTGATGTCCCACTAACTAGGCTGGACAAGGGGAAGGTTACTGTTAACTGCCTATCGGGAGCAGAATCCGCCACATAACACAAGCACTTAGGTCACTCCAGAACAAGTACAAATATGACCCTGTCATTGTTCATGTTGGTGTGAATGACCTGAGACGTACCTCCCTGGACTACACGAAGAGAGACATGGAAGAGCTCTCTGATCATGTAGCCCAGGCGGGTATGACCCTGACCCTGAGTAGCATCTTGCCCTCACCAAGAATGATACCATAGTATAAAGAAAAAATTATCAATTTCAACAATTGGCTAAGCTTCTGGTGTCATTCAAAGGAGATCCAGTGTCTGTCAGTCTGGGACAACATGCTCGACAAGCCTCGTTGCTTTGCAAGAGATGGCTTGCACTTGTCACCCCCTAGGCTTTCAAATACTGGCCAAGGCTCTTGCTGCCCCCATAGTGCCTTTTTTAGGCAAGGCTCAAAAGTCCAACCCACCTCCGTAAACAGCACAAATAAAAAAATGAGGGTTATACTACTCAACACCAGGAGTTTAAATCTCAAAATACACACGCTCAAAGCACTCCTCAGTATGGAGAACGTTGACATGTGTGCAGTAACCAAAACCTGGTTCAAGGCTCCACAGAGCACCCCAGCACTATCGGGCTACAACTCATACCACACATTTCAGCCACAGAACATGGACCGAAACACAAAAGGAGGGGGTGTTATCCATACTCATCAAGGATACATACACCTCCAGATTAGTGGTGCAGCATGATACCTCTGAGATCATCCATGTGCAACTAACATTGGGCAAATCTGCAATGCAAATTGTGGCCTGCTACAGATTACCCTCCATGACCCAGGACCACCACTCTGCCTTTCTGGAGACACTGGAAAACATGAAGGTCCTACCAAACACCCTGATATTAGGCGATTTTAATTACCCTACTGTTAACTGGGAAAACTACTCAGTACAAACTCCCAGGTCCAGCACTTCCTGGAATTTATCAACTCAAATGCCCTGGATCAGCTTGGTAAACTCCCCTACCAGAGGTGAAAACATATTGGACCTGGTCATCACCAACATGGGCGACAGGTGTTCCGCACCTGAGGTCAACCCGTCACTGGTTAGATCAGAACATAAACTAATCACTCTGGATGTCCAAACCACACCACCAACCCCAACTAAGGAAACCATAGTGAAAAACTTTTCTATAGCAAACTTCACCTTACCTAAGACAGAGGTGGTAAGGTTCACAGCCCCCACGCTAAAGGATAACAGTGTCCAAGATGCAGGAACCTTTACAAATGCACTCTATGAGCACCTACATGGATGCACGGATCGTGCTATCCCTAGCAAAACAAAGACTCACTCTTCTAAGAAAAGGAAACCAGTCTGGTGGACCCCTGCCATAAACAGGCTATACAATAGGATGAGGAAACTAGTTAAAAAAAGCAAATCCCAAGAAGGAAAGACATCCCTGATCAGTATATCAGTAAAAAACAAAAAGTTATGTACTCACCATAACGTTCAATGTATGTAGTCCATCTCGCCTCACATTCTTACCCGCGGGTTCAGAGCCGAATATAGTCTCCAACTCGGCCGACTTTTCTAGCTCGATGTCTCTTATTGGCTGGGCTAAGCAGGTTTCCCATGGTGCACTGCTCCATATCCCCAGATCTAGTTTGCTGCGAAAACGCATTCGTATCCCAATGCATACACAACATCCAGGAAAAAGAATAAGCCAAGTAAGGGACCTCTGCAGATGAACACCATAACCTCCAAATCCTCCAGGGAAGAAGAAGGTGGGAGGGTAAGTAAGAATGTGAGGCGAGATGGACTACATACATCGAACGTTACGGTGAGTACATAACTTCTTGATGCTATGCAGTCCTATCTTGCCAACATTCTTACCCGTGGGACAGCGTCCCTAGCACCTACATCCTGGGTGGCTCATAGGAAAATACTCCTGAGAACTGTGGAGCCAAAGGACGACCTGCCCCTAGAGACCACGTCCAATTTGTAATGAGAAACAAATGTGTGAAGAGAAGCCCAAGTAGCTGCAGTACATATATCATCCACTGACAATCTGGTCTGATAGGCTGTAGATGTAGAAATAGCACGAGTAGAGTGAGCCTTGACCGGAAATGGCAGATATTTTCCTCCTGCTTGGTAGACGAAAGAGGTACAACTAGATATCCATCTGGATAGGGTGACCTTGGAGACCGGGGACCCCACTCTGTTTTCCGAAAAGGAAACAAAAAGTTGATCAGACTTCCGGAAATCTTTTGTCCGGTGTAGATAAAAGCACAATTGTCTGTGTACATCCAAGTGATGAAATCTAAATTCTGCCTTGTTCGAAAAGTGAGGAAAGAACACAGGCAACTCAATGGATTGATTAAGATCAGACAGAGAAGCCACTTTTGGAAGGAACGAAGGGTTTGGTCTAAGAGAGACCCTGTCCTTATTGAAAATTAAGTATGGAGAGATTTGATGGAGAGGGCTTGAATTTCTGAAACTCGGCTTGCTGAAGTGATTGCTGTTTTCCAGGTCAAGAATTTCAATTCACAGGTAGCTGCAGGCTCGAAAGGTGGTAAAGTTAGTGCTTGGAGAACAAAACTGAGATCCCAGGGCATGATTGGTTCGGAAACCGGGGGACGGAGCAACAGAGTACCCTTCAGGAAAGCCTTGCATAATCTATGAGCCATGAGACTAGGCTCATTAGCGACATGAAAATTAGAAATAGCTGCCAATTGAACTTTGATGGTAGCTGATGCGGAACCCTGATGGAAAAGCATAGACAAAAACTCCAAGACTGAAGTGATAGGAGCTGTGTAAGGATCAATGCCTTGGGTATGCGCCCAGATAGAAAATCTCTTCCATTTACTAGAAATAGAAGTTATGTCCTTACCATAACGTTCCATGTAGAGTGTTCATCTCGCTTTTGTTCTTACACCTGGGTTCGGAGCCGATCCTCGGCTCCGTGTCGGCCGCTTGGCAAAGCTCTGCATCGAGAAGAAGCTCGAGACCAACCTAACTCCCACAATCCCCCTCTGCCTTTACCTCAGATCTAGTTTGCAAGCAAACCAACAGTAAACAGAAGAGAGCAAAACACATTCATGCCAAACAAGAATAAACATAGCTAAAAATACATAGCCATAACAACTGCTCAAGGCAGAAGCAGGAGAAACAAACCAGACACCTAAACTGGACGTTCTTCCTGAGGGTGGGAGGGTGGGAATGTAAGAACAAAGGCGAGATGAACACTCCACATGGAACGTTATGGTAAGGACATAACTTCTATATGTGAGAGTGTTCAATCTCGCCGTTTGTTCTTACACCTGGGTAGCGCCCTAGCTCCATGTTCCTGAGGAACTCAGGGGAGAACGTTCCTGAGCACAGTGGAACCAAAGGTTGCCCTGTCCCTAGAAATCCTGTCTACTTTGTAATGAGAAATGAATGTATGTGGTTTAGACCAAGTGGCAGCCGCACAAATAATGTCTAACGGCAGGCGGGCTGCATGAGCCAGGGATGTAGATACTGATCTTGTAGAGTGCCCTTTGGGCTTGACAGGTAAAGTTTGTTCAGAGGCAGTATAAACAAAAATAATGCAATCAGAAAGCCATTTGGACAGGGTTCGTTTTGTAACTGCCATACCTTTCTTGCTGTCTGAGAAGGCTACAAAGAGCTGGTCTGTTTTTCTGTGATCCTTTGTTCTGTCCAAGTAAAATCTGAGTTGTCTATGAACATCTAACTTGTGTAACATATATTCCAACTTACTGGAATGGTTCTTGAAAAAGGTGGGGAGTTCAATGGACTGATTAATATTGTTAACGGAGCAAACTTTGGGAAGAAAGGATGGATTAGTGCGAAGAGATACTCTATCAGGGTGAAAGATCAAATAAGGATGTTTAACTGAAAGAGCTTGAAGCTCCGATACCCGCCTGGCCGATGTGATAGCCACCAGAAAAAGGGTCTTCCATGACAAAAACTTCAAAGGACAGGAAGACGCTGGTTCAAAAGGTGGTAGCATCAGCTGTGACAAGAGAAGGTTCAAGTTCCAAGGTGAAATAGGACTTCTAACTGGTGGTCTAATATGGAAAGATCCTTTTAGAAAGGCCTTACAAAGTCTGTGAGCCATAACAGGAGCCCCACTTTCCCCCACATGAAAGTTCGATATGGAAGCTAATTGCACTCTCAAAGTGGCAGGAGAAGCCCCTTGGTGGAACAGTTCGGTTAAAAACTCCAAGACTTTATTCAGAGGATCCAATTGTTGTGTAGTTGCCCAGTGCACAAAACGCTTCCATTTACTAGTGTAGATCTTTGTAGTGGAAGCTTTATGAGAAGCCACCAGGATATTTTGAACTGCTGGGGATAGAAGATCAGACCTGGCTAAGAAGGGAAGCGGAGCAGCCAAGCTGCTAGTCTGAGGGAGAGAAGCGACGGGTGGAGAGCCCCTAACGAATGGGTCAGTAGATCCGGCTCTGGGTCCAGGATCCAGGATTCCCGCATTTGGTGTGCCAGAAGAGAGGGAAACCAGATTTGACGAGGCCAGAATGGGGCAATGAGGATAACTGTCCTTTGCAGATTGCTGGCTTTCTGTAGAAATTTTGAAATCAGGGGAACAGGAGGAAAAGCGTACTGGAGACCCGGGGGCCAATCGTGAACCAGAGCGTCCCTGGGGACTTCCCCTGGAGGGGGTAATAGGGCAAAATAGCTCCCGCATTTGGCGTTCATTGGAGACGCAAGCAGATCGCAGGAAGGCTGGCCCCACTTGCGAAATATTACCTTCGCAACTGACTGTTTGAGGGACCACTCGTGAGGTAACAGGATGTCTCTGCTCAACCTGTCCGCTATGACGTTGGATAACCCTGGGATGTGCGTTGCTATCAGAAAGCGACCTGTGGACTCCGCCCATTGCCAGATTCTCATGGCCTCTCTGCATAGTTGATAAGACTTGGCTCCCCCTTGCTTGTTTATGTACCAGACTACGGACATGTTGTCCGTCTGAACTGCAATTGTCCCTAGAGGAAGAAGGGGAGCAAAGTGTTGCAACGCTAGAAACACTGCCCTCAACTCTAGAACATTGATGTGCAGATTGTATTCCAAATTGGTCCATTCGCCTTGGACTGTCTGTCCCTGAAAGATGCCCCCCCACCCTATCAGGGAAGCGTCCGTGGTCACCGTTGCTGTCGGCGTGGGTAGCACAAATGGTCTTCCGCTGGAAAGATTGCAAGTCCGTAGCCACCAAGCTAGGTGTGATTTGCATATGCTTGTGATGTGAATTTCGTGTGTCAGGCGTAGCTTTTGGAATGACCATTGTGCAAACAGTAGCCATTGAAGAACTCTCATGTGCAGTCTTCCCAAGGGTATCGCAATGAGAGAAGCTGCCATGAGCCCCAAAACCTTCAGAACCAGTTTCACTGGAGATTTTCTGGATGATAGAAGAAGAGATATATGGTTGTGTAGGGAGTTTATCCTTTCTGGAGGAAGCCTTAGAATTAAACAACACGTATCGAATTCTGCTCCTATGAATGAGAAATGCTGTGATGGCTGTAGTAAGGATTTTTCGAAATTTACGGAAATTCCGAGATGTACACAAAGTTGTAGCGTGTAATCCCTGGCCTGAATCAGTCGACGCTCGGTGGTGGCAGAAAGGAGCCAGTCGTCCAGATACGGAAACACCTGGAATCCCAGGCGTCTCAAGTGAGACGCTACCACTGCCATACATTTGGTGAAAACCCTGGGGGCTGAGGTCAGACCAAAGGGCAGGGCTCGAAACTGATAATGACTGGCTCCCAGCCGGAAGCGCAAGTGATCCCTGGACGCCCTGGCCATTTTGATGTGGTAGTATGCGTCCTTTAGATCTATTGAGCACATCCAGTTGTCCTTCTGTAGAAATGGAAGGATCGATTGAAGCGTGACCATCCGGAACTTTTCTTTCTTGATGAAGGTATTGAGTTTGCTTAGGTCCAGGATTGGCCTCCAGTCCCCTGTCTTTTTTGGAACTAAAAAGAACCTTGAGTAAGTTCCGAATCCTCTTTGGTCCGCTGGGACTGGTTGGATGACTCTTTTTTCTAGCAGCTTTGAAATTTCTATAGCTGCAGGACCTCGCAGATGGGGCGGCACATCCGGAAGTCTTTTCTGTGGGATTGGGGGCGATATGAAGGGAATTCTGTAGCCTCTGGTAACAATGCTTTTTACCCAATTGTCTGATGTAAGATTTTGCCAGGCCTGAGGGTATAAAGCTAAGCGACCCCCGACTGCCTCCAGAGCAGGACAGTCGGGCCTCCTCTCAGGAGTGCTGGAAAGGTTTCCCGGGGAGTGTATCCCTGTCACCTTGGTTTTGCGGACCCCCTCTGCCGCCAGGGCGACGTCTTCCACCTCTGCCCCCTCCTCTGCCTCTAGAGGGGGCATCACCCTGTGAGCTTGGAAAAGAACCTTGGGGTTTTCGAAACCACATTTTTCCACCACGTTGCCCTTTGGGGTACGGTCTGGATGGGGTGGAAAAACGGACTCCGACAGCAGACAGAGTCTTTCCCTCTTGCTCACACCGGGTAAGGGTCTCCTTTACTTTGGGGCCAAAGAGAGTGGCACCATCAAATGGGGCGTTAGTAAAGGAAGACTTGAAGGCTTCCGCAAATGAACATAAGCGCATCCAGGATGGTCTACGAAGAGCAATCGCTGAAGCCGCTGCCCTACTCGATCCTTCGGCTGCGTATGAGATCAGCCTCATGGACGAGTTTGCAATAGATGTAAGGGTATTGAGATGTGCTGTAACCTTTTCCGAGACAGCAGCATCTGTAGTACCCTGGAGGGTATCTCCCAACTCTTTGATTAGATCCCTCTGTAGCCGTGTGAAGTGGGTCAAATAGTTCAGGGATCGCATAGAAAAAGCCGCTGAACTAAAAATGCGCTTCCCATACCTGTCCATAGTCCTAGAATCTCTGTTAGGCGGATGGACAGATGAGGAAGATTCAGACATCTCCTTTTTCGTGGCAGCTGCCACCACCATAGCGTCCACTGGCACTCCCTTTGTCAGATAAGCCTTATCTTGGGGGGCAGTAATATATTTGTTAGGCTTTCTAGGGACTGGCTCCACCGTGTCAGGTGCCTCCCACGCCCTTCGAGCAATCAATTCCATCAACTCATCGAAGGGCGGAGTGACCCAGGAGGAGGAAGGGCGAGCACCGAATGCCTTCAGCAAGACTGACTCATCCTCAGAAGGGGGCAGGGCTTGCCAATCACCTCTCTGTTTTAGGATCTCCAGGATGTCAGAAAAGGTGACATCCTCTGAGGGTGATTTTGGGGACCCTTCTGACTCATCTAAGTCAGTGTCCGATGTCAATGATTCTTGTGGAGAATCTAAGTGTCTCCTCTTACACAATCTTTTCCTCGGAACTTCCTCGGGGGGGGCATCCGAAGAAGCCTCCGAGGAAGAGGGGGCACCCTCTAGGGGTGACAGACACTGGTGCTCGACGCTTAGACGTAGCCGTGGGTGCAGAGGAGGATAACGGACCTTTAGGGGAAGGAGAAGCTGTTTCTGCTGAAGTGGTTGTCTGAACAGACAACACCTTCCTCATGAGTTCAAAGGCCCCCGGGTCCCGAGTTGAGGTATCCCCCGGTTCCGAAGAAGTCGGAGGAATCCCAGAGACAGGCACCGAAGGCATCGACCCCGAGGACGGAGCCGAGTCGATCCCAGCCGAGGCCCCGAGAGGGAGAGTCGGAACCGAAACATCGGTCCGACTCTCGGTCCGAGACCCAAGGATGGATCTTCGGCTCAGAGACTCCGGTACTGGGTCCGACGGAGTCGAGGTGAACGGTACCGACCGAGAAAAAGACGGGTCCGGCACCGAGGGCTCCACAATCAACAGATCAGCCTCTCCCGGCTCCGAAGACTGGATAGGCCTCGGAGGAGGAACAGGTGGAGATAAGGGAAGGCCTTCGAGTCTCAACACCAACTGGGAGGAGACAGAGATAAGTTTGGACAAGGCCGTATTCTCCATCAATTTCTGCACCACGCGGTCTACATCGTTGTCGGAGAGGGGCCTGGAAGAACGCGTCGAAGGAATCGAAGACGGAGCCGACCTCAAAAGTGCAGGCGGAGGAAGCTCCGTCACCGGTTCCAAGACTTGAGGCTCGGTAACGGACAACAGTTCAACACTCGGCCCCGAAGTCTGTGGAACCGGTGATCGAACTTTGAATGAAGAGCTCGGAGCCGATGACTTGGGCTCTGACGTCTTCGATTCCTTCGAGGATTTAGATGCCTGGTCTGATGCATCCAGAGCCTCTTGGAACGCAGGCTTCAAAAGGCCCCTATCCATAAGCTTCCTGCGCCTATCTGTCATGACCCTTCCACTGAAAGAATGAGAGATGGAGCAGTCTTCTTGCAGATGGAGAGGGCCAATACAGTAGACACAGGAACTATGGTTGTCTGTGACAGACATCTTCTGTCCACATTGGCACCGTTTGAAGCCTGATTTAGCTTTTTCTGACATGTTTACAAATTCAACCCAGAAAACAGAGAAATAGCTAGTACAAAATGTCCAATCCAGTAAAAGTTGTCAAGTCCAGTAAAAACTGTCAAATCCTGTTAAAGTCACATCCAATAGTAAAATCCAGTAAAAGTTAAAGGGTGGGGTAGGCCCCGAGGGAATAACTCAAAGAAGTATATAAAAATTATATACGGAACCGAGAAACCCTCGATACACTACTCATACACACACACAATCAACTTTAGAAAAGTTTTATACCAAAATTAATACAAGAAATATAAGAATGAATCAATCTTAGCTTTGAGGTGGTCCGAGCTCATCAAAATGATGCGAACGTTGCAGCGGCAAACTAGATCTGAGGTAAAGGCAGAGGGGGATTGTGGGAGTTAGGTTGGTCTCGAGCTTCTTCTCAATGCAGAGCTTAGCCGATCGGCTCCGAACCCAGGTGTAAGAACAAACGGCGAGATTGAACACTCTCACATTAAATCTTTCTAGTAGATGGCTTATGAGAGGACGATAATATATGAACCACTTCTGGTGGGAATTTATGCAGTCTAACGATGGAAGTGGAGTAGCCAGGCTGTCAACCGGAGGGTCATCAGGGAGGGGTGGAACTGTCCCGACATGTGTGTCAGTAAGTCTGGTTGAGGGTCCAGAATCCAAGGAGTGTCCACAATGTATGGCTGAAGAAAGGGGAACCAGACTTGGCGAGGCCAGTGTGGAGCAATCAGAATCATTCTGCTTCCCAAGGATTGCGCTTTCTGAATCACCTTTGACAGCAAAGGAAACGGAGGGAAAGCATAAAGCAGAATGGAGGGCCAATCGTGAACCAGAGCGTCCCTGGGTGACTCCCCCTGTGGGGGGATCAGCATGAAGTAGCTGCTGCATTTTGCATTGAGGGGGCTGGCAAAAAGGTCACAGCAAGGCTGACCCCATCTGCTGAAGATTCGCTCTGCAACCAGGCGATTCAGGGACCACTCGTAAGGCATCAGAATAGCTCTGCTTAGCCTGTCCGCAATCACGTTGGACTTCCCCGGAATGTGCGTTGCCACCAGAAACCATTGGGAAGTTACTGCCCACTGCCACACTCGCATGGCCTCTCTGCACAGAGGGTAAGACCTGGTTCCCCCTTGCTTGTTTAGATACCACACTACTGACATGTTGTCCGAGTGTATTGCAATCGTCCCTAGAGGTAGAACACACTGAAGTGCCTGCAAAGCGAGTAGCACTGCTCTCATCTCCAAGATGTTTATATGCAGATGTATCTCGTGCTCTTGCCACGTGCCTTGGACTGTCCTGTCAAGATAATGCCCCCCCCACCCCATCTGGGAGGCATCCGTGGTCACCGTGGCAACTGGGATGGGTGGAGCGAAGGGCCTTCCCCTGTCCAAATTGTTGGTGCAAAGCCATCAACCGAGATCCTGCTTGCATCTGCCCGTGAGCAAAATGGGGTGAGAAAGTGGAAATCTTTGGAGAAACCATTGAACAAAGAGGAGCCATTGGAGAATTCTCATGTGCAATCTCGCTAGAGGGACCAACATGACTGTTGCTGGCATGGTCCCTAGAAGTTGGAGAACCCATCTTGCCTTCACTTTCCTCAGGGGCATCAACATGTGTATCTGTTGTTGTAAGGCTCTGATCCTCTCCTGCGGTAAAAATGTTCGCATTGGAATGGTGTCTAATTCTGCTCCTATAAAGGTGATATGCTGCGAGGGCAATAAAGCAGATTTTTCCCAATTTATTTTTATACCCAACTGGTGACAGAGTGATGGTAGCGTCCCTGGTTTGAACTAGTTGATGCCTGGTGGAGGCGGTAAGGAGCCAGTCGTCCAGATACGGAAACACTTGGAATCCCTGACATCTCAAGTGAGCCGTCACCACCGCTAAACATTTGGTGAACACCCTGGGGGCTGTGGTGAGACCAAAGGCAGGGCTCAAAACTGGAAATGACTGGCTTCCAGCCGGAAGCATAGTTGACTCCTGGATGCCTTGTCCATTTTCACATGGTAGTAAGCATCCTTAACGTCAATGGAGCACATCCATACCTCCTCTCCCAACAATGGGAGAATCGATTGTAGTGTGACCATATGGAACTTGGACTTCTGTACATAGTTGTTCATTTGGCTGAGATCTAATATGGGTCTCAGGTCACCTGTTCTTTTCGGCACCAAAAAGAACCTTGAGTAAGTCCCTAATCCAATTTGGTCTGAGGGGACACGCTGGATGGCTCCTTTTCCTAGCAGCTTAGAAATCTCTGAGGCTGCTTGATCCCTTTGACTGGGTGGAATTTCTGGGATTTTTCTGAATGAAGGGGGTCTGATGTAAACGGAATGAGATAACCTCCGGAAACTATCCGTAATACCCAACGGTCCTGGGTGATGCTTTCCCAGGCTTCCGGATATAACGAAATTCGACCCCTGTCTGGCTCCGGATAAGCACAGCCATGCACTTTCTCTGGAACGAGAGTAGGGAGAGCCAAGAAAGGAATCCCAGTCTCCCAAATTGCGGGGGCCCCCTCTGCCTCTAGGACGGCGTCTCCCTGAGTAACCTCCCCTGCCTCTGGAGGGGGCCCTCACCTTGTGCGGCAGGAAAAAATCTCTGATTTTTTGATCCACACTCCCCCCCCACCCCTCGCTGGGCCTTGGGGTAAGGCCTAGAGGGAAGGGAAAAACGGACCCCTACGGCAGACAGGGTCTTCCCCTCTTGTTCACATCTGGTGAGGGGCTATTTCACTTTGGTCCCGAACAAAGAACAACCATCAATGGGGGCGTCGGTGAAGGAAGACTTGAAGGCCTCCGTAAAGTGACACAGGCGCAGCCAGGCTTGCCTTCTAAGGGTGACCCCTAAGCTTGCTGCCCTACTCGCTCCCTCGGCTGCATACGAAATGAGCCGCATGGATGAGTTGACAATGGAATTGAGGGTAGAGACCTGGGCGTTAACCGTCTGGGCTACCGCCTCAGGAACGTTACCCACAAGAGTATCGCCGAACTCTTTGAGATCAACTCTCTGGAGCAGAGTGAAGTGAGACAGGTAAGGTCAAGGTTGCTGACGAGAGGGTACGCTTCCCGTACAGGTCTATGGGCCTAGACTCCGTGTTAGGAGGATGGATGGAGGAAGAGGACTCTGCTACTTCCTTCTGAGTGGCTGTCGCCGCCACCACCATGGCATCAACGGGGACTCCTTTAGACAGAAACTCTTTATCCTGGGGGGCGGAAAAAAACTTGCTCGAAGGGTGGAGACAGCCAGAAGGAGGAGGGCTAAGCACCAAAAGCCTTAAGGAATACTGACTCCTCCTCGGAAGGGGCTTTGGACGGCCAGTCACCTCTTTGTTTCAGTATCTCCAGGATGTCGAAGAAGGAAACATCATCAGAGGATGACTTAGGGGACCCTTCAGATTCCTCGAGGTCAGTTTAAGAGGTTAGAGACTCATCCTGGGAGTCTATGTGCTTCCTCTTGCACGTTTTCTTTCTAGGGGGCTCCTCAGGCACAAACTCTGAGGGGCCCTCAGAAACTTGGGGACCACTCGTGGGGGTATCCCTAGGCCCTGGTGCTCCGCTGTCCATGGATAGGCGGTGATCAGAGGCTCTCACCGAAGTGGTGTGGGACAGAGTGACCGACCCGCCTGATGTAGCTGATGATCTGGCCAGCGCGGTCCGCATAGCCTCGAAGGCAGGCCCCCCCCCGAATCCGAGGAGCGACCAGCCCTCGAAGCCATGATGGGGGTCGGAGTTCCCCGAGCCGAGGCGCCGAGAGGAAGACTCGGAACCAAAATAAGCCCAGAGATGTCCCCCTTGGGCCAGACCGAAGAATCCTGAGTCCCGAACCCCGAGGACGGAGCCGAAGGGGTTGGAGCCGATGTCGGTACTGATGGAGCTAAAGGGGCCATCGGAGCAGACACAGGAACATCACACGGCACGGGACACTACTGCTCTGAAGACAGAGATGTGCTCGGAGGAGGAATGATCGGAGTCTGGGCAGGCTCCAGAGCTGACTGGGCCGGAGCCGAAAATTATTTTGCCAAAACCGGTGACTGTAGGAGCCTCTGGACCACCCTATCAACATCCACATCTGAAAGGGTCCTGGAGGATTTGGAGGACAGTGAGGGAGATCGAGATCTCCTCTCAGGAGAGACTGGTCTGAGACTGGGCGATCGGCTCTGGAGAGGTCCCAATATAATAGGAGCCGACGCCGGTTCCATCAACACTGACACCTCCTGCGGCCCCGAGGACAGTAGAGCCGAGGAGGTCGATGCAATTTTGGTAACTTTCTCCGGAGGCTCCGATGAAGCTGACGGAGCCAGAGATCCTTTTTAGGCTTGGATGATTTAGACTTAGCACTGGGAGAAGAATTTCGACAGAGGGTTTCAAGATTCCCTTTAGGATCAGCTTATTCTTTCTCTCTTGGAGCACTCTGGGACTCAACACATGGCAAAAGCTGCAGGACTCCTGCAGATGAATGACTCCCAGGCAATAGACACAAATAGAATGCCCATCGGTGATGGACATTTTGTCCCCACATTTTGAGCACTTTTTGAAACCGGAAGGTTTGTGCTCTTTGGAATCTTTAGACATTCACAAAAAACACCAACAATGCAACGTAAAAGAAAGTCTGACAGGAAACTTACAGACACTCAACCACAAAAACGCGGGAAACAGTTAAAGCTGAAACAGTACACACTCTCTGGAGAGACACACTGAGGACCAACGATGTCAAGAACCCTCTAACTAAAAAGGTCAAAGACTACACGGGCTGAGAACAGAAAATCAAACCTCTAATTTAAACGGTTTGACAAACAGGACGAAAGGACTAGGTCCTCTAACTGAAACGGTCCTAGCCAGAGGGAACAGTTATTGAAATACCAAAAAACCAACACACTACCACAAGGTTAAACAACACTAAAGACAATAGCTGTGAAAATAGCTTTTTGTTTCAGAAGAATAAACTTTCTTAAGACCAGAAAAAAAAAGGTACTTACCCACAGCCAAGCGTGAGACCACGTCCGAGCTGCACGAGCAGCAAACGAGATCTGGGGATATGGAGCAGTGCACCATGGGATACCTGCTTAGCCCAGCCAATAAAAGACTTGGAGCTAGAAAAGTCGGCCGAGTCGGAGCCGATATTCGGCTCCGAACCCACAGCTAAGAATGTAGGCGAGATAGGACTACATAACATCTACGGTCCTTCATAAAATCATCCAAGGCTAACTTCGAAAGAAAATTAGCCAAGGATTCAAAAGGTAACCACAAAGCCTTCTTTAGCTATGTATAGAATCTAAGTGGCAACTCGCAGATAATGGTCTGAGCTAGTGCAAAATAGCACAACATATACTGAACCTACTGATATTGCCAACATTCTGGCAGAAAGATTCAGTGCAAACCTCACCCCCCTCTCACCCCCAAAAGGGACCACAACAATTCCGGAAAAGTGTAGTGTCCAATGGGGCCAGATGGTGTCCCAGGCTGCGTCTTGCACAAACCACAGAACAAACTACCTCCCCCCCCCCCCACACACACACACACCTAAACACACTGTTCAACCTCAGCCTCTCCACAGGCTACATGACCATAGAATGGTGCACAGCAACGGTTATTCCGCTCCACAAAGGAGGGGCCACAACTGACCCTGGTAACTATCGCCCCATTAGCCTGACTAGCCTCGTCTTCAAGGCTATGGAACTCATTAACAAAGACACTGGGAACCTCCAAACACTTGACCCAACCCTATTCGGCTTTGTTAAGGGCAGATCATGCCTACTAAACCTGGCTGACATTTGAGACAGTCACCACGGCCATAGAAAGGGAAAGGTGGTCCACACAGCCTACGCTGACCTCACCAAGGCTTTTGGCACCATTCCCCACTCGGGAATTATAGAAAAACTCACCAGCCTGAACATAAACTCCTACGTCATGAGATGGGTTGCCAATTGGCTTGCAGACAGAACTCACACGGTAAGAATAGCGGGCTCCAGGTCCAACTCTAAACCAGTCACAAGTGGTGTCCCCACAACGCTCGGTCCTGCGACCCTACTGTTCGGCATACACTTCTCAGAAGTGCAGGCAAACACAGGAGGACTATGGCTAACCAAGGTCGCCGATGACTGCAGACTGGGAGCCATAATTGACTCTCCGGCTGACACGGACATTCTCCAAAAGGGCCTCACTGAGACGGACACCTGGTGTCAAAGTCATGATCTCAAGGTAAATGCCAAAAAATGCATAGTCATCCCGTTTCGGAAAAACAAAACACCCATGAATTACCACATAGGTGGCAGCCCCCTTAATACAGAAGAGGTAATAAGAGATCTGGGGACCCAGGTGGATAGTAATCTCTCCTTTGACAATCATACTGCCAAAGTAGATAGGAAATCCTTCTATGTGGCCCATCTAATTACTAAAGGGTTTGCATCTAGAAATAAAGAGGTTATATTGCCCCTATACTTGTCACTCATCAGACCCATCAGAGTACAAAGCCCCATTTGGGATGTACCTCACAAGACACTTCCAACAGCTGGAAAGATGACAAAAGTACCTCACCAAGAGGATTACTGACCTCAAACATATGTCCTATGCAGCCTGACTGGAAAACCTCTGGCTGTACTCAGTGGCATATTGCTTACTAATAGGTGATCTCTGCTCGACTTACTGCGAGCCACTCACTCTAGTGAGCTAAACCCTGCCACAACAATAAATAGAACATACTGGAGGGAAAGATTCCCATCAGATACTCCCCATGCTTTTGAACAAAATTCCTAACTACATTAGACAGAGCCCCTCACTAACACTCTTCAACAGAACTTTGACGAGTGGATGGGTACCCCTGGGATCACTTCATTGGCTCTTTTTGACAGAGGCACAGTTAATTAATCAATGGGGTGGCAAAAGCTGACACACTCTGGCTAGGCTTCTAAATGCCCTCAGGCAGATAGCCTAGTACTTACCTATGAACCTATCAATTCAAAGCCAAAGCTATCACATAATTTAAGTAGTTTGTCCATTTCAGAATTAACAAAAGTAAGTCTGTTCAGATATTTAAAAAGTCTAAGCCCCTTAGGTACATGTTGATCGTTTAAACGTTTTCAGAAACAGATCATCACATTGCAAATTATGTACCTTAAGAAGCTTAGTTTCAAGTTCATAAAGTTTTTTTATCAAATGTCTTGACTGGTTCCTGAACCGTAAAACGATTATTAGGTCTCATAAGAGTAACATCCTTTTTAATCCACTCAAAGTTAAAAACACTTCCCTGCTGGTTACTTGCATTCACAGAATTAGAAGGAATTTCCTGTTGTTGAACAGGTACAAAATCAACTGTATCCGATTGGTTCGTTTCAGTGAACTCACCCTGCTTAGCTAATCTTGGCTGGAATATTGTCCCCTCCTTCCTTCTAGATGTCACTGAGCATTTTGGGTTTTGTAGTTCGGAATCTTTCCAATCCAGGGAAGTGACCTGCTGGATAACATCATAACCAACTGGGTAAGGTCACCATTGGTTTTTGTAGTTAACTCACTGCTCAAGGGAGAATGAAGTGAATAATTACTTCTAGCTGCCATTTTATAAAATGGAAGATTCTCAGTACTGTAAAACACAGACAAGGCACTCAAACCAAAAGCACTAAAATTAAGCCAATATGTCCGTTTAGGTTTATAGGTTGATACTAGGCTATCTGCCCTAGGACATTTATAAGCCTAGCCAGAGTGTCTGGCTTTCGCCACCCTTTTAGATTAGTTGACTGTGCTTCTGTATAGTAGGTCACAGAAGATAGCTCTTTTAAGGTTAGTTTACTGCGCCTCTGTCTAGCAGGGACACAGAAGAGATTCCAGGGGTAAACTTACGATCTCCCATCCACTCGTCAAGATTTCTCTTGAAGAGAGTCAGTGAGGGGCTCTGCCTAACATGGATTGGGATTTTGTTCCAGAGTGAGGGGAGCCTCTGGGATATGAATCTGTCCTGCCAGCATGTCCTATTTATTTCTGTGCTGAGGTTTAAGTCCCTGGAGCGTGTAGCTCTAAGGGATTTGGATTTCCTGAGGTGGAGCATGTCCATTAATTCTGGGTTGGACATGGCTTTATACGTCAGGCACAGATCACCTCTGAGTAGGTGGTAAGCAACTGAGTAGAGATGGAGTTTCTTTAGCCTAACTGCATAGGGCAGCATCTGTTTGAGTCCCATGATCCTCTTGGTGAGGTACTTTTGGGGTCTTTCCAGTTGCTGCAGGTGTCGGGTAAGGTACATCCCAAATGGGGCATTGTATTCAATTATGGGCCCGATGAGTGATGAGTAGAGGGGCACAATGATCTCTCGATCTAGCTGTGAACCCTTTCGTGATAAGGTGGGCTATATAGAAGGTCTTTCTAACCACTTTGGCAACATGATTGTTAAAGGAGAGATTACTATCTACTTGGGTCCCCAAATCCCTAATTACTTCTTCTGTACTTAATGGATTACCGCCTATGTGGTAATTTCTGGGCACTTTGTTTTTCCCAAAGGGGATGACTATGCACTTTTTGGCATTTAGCTTTAGGCTATGGCTCTGGCACCAGTTATCCGTCTCTATGAGACCCTTTTGGAGGATGCTTGTGTCAGTCGGAGAGTTGAATATGGCACTCAGTTTGCAGTCATCTGCGAACTTGGTCAGCCATAGTCCTTCCGTGTTAGCCTGTACCTCAGAGAAATATATACCGAACAGTGTTAGGAGTATTGGCCGTGTGAAACCAACTGTCCCAAACAGAAAACAAAACCAAGCAAACAATAAACTGCTGGAAAAGAGCCACCAGAAGAACTAAATAAAAATCCCATTTGGCCTTTTTGGTAGTTTCACACCATAAGCTCCATACTCTGAATGCTGGTCAAAAGTCCAATATAAGAACATAAATAAAAATGCATCCAAACAGAAAAATCTACGAACAGCTTTAATAAATACAGGTTAAGTGCTTTCGTCCCTAACACAGCAAGAGACTTCTTCAGAACAACAACTTCTCAAAAAACAGTTAAATACGTACAACACATCTAATTAAATGTTAATATAAGAATTAAAACCTTTAAATAGCACAGCATGATCTTTCCTTAAAGATCAAGTTACCCCTATATAATCTCACACAGAATCACAATGGTTTTAAGTGTTACATAATACATTACATAAAAAAAACTACTTAAATGTTTCCTAAAAATGGTTCTTAAAAATGATTAAAAAAATATTAATAATGAAACACATTAATTGTATTGTGTTAAAGGTCCAAAGCTCTTCTTTTCAAAACTGGCAAGATAGAAAACAAATCATTAATACCTGGTGGCACATACGTTTTTAGCTTGTTTATCCAAAAATATTCTTTTTCCAATAATTATTGTTGTTATAATTAACAATTATTATACAATTATTTGGATTTTAAGAGTTTCCACACCAAGCAGAATATTTTTAAAGGCCAATTAGCCAGAGCGGCAAGAATGAGCTGTTGACTTAATTAACTTGAATATGGAAATGGAGAAAATGACTAATATGTTCTTAGATAGGGGCTATCCTATTGATTTACTTAATGGTATAAAAACAGAGGTAATGGCAGGTTGAGGAACACAATTTAAACCACTTTTAGGAGATGTTGATTATTGGGACTCCTGTATTAACCCTACTAGAAGCTCCAACTGTTCTAATAATATGGTTATTCCCTATGGACAAGGGGAGAGAGAACTTAGAAATATTATTTTGAGAAATTGGATGATTTTCAGAAGTAACCATAATGTACTGAACATCCTAGGTGCTGAACCCTGTTCTGTGTTTAAGACAGGTAAAAATTTCAAACATTTGTTTGAGAGCACAAGTTGCCCTTTAGCCTTACCATTAAGGGTACAATAAAATGTGGGACATGTAGGCAATGTCGCTAAATTTCGGATATCGAAAGTATTAATTTAAAGGATATAGGTCACACAATTAAATTGGCTAAGGATAACTGTAACACAAAAGGACTAGTGTATATTTCTATCTGTGACCAATGCGGAAGCTATTATGTGTGAAAAACTGAAAGAAAATTGAAAACTAGGATTTATGAGTACTTATATGCAATGTCCAAAAAAACTAAATTCCATGTTTAAGCATTCCCTGCAGTGTCCAGGTTTTACTAAGTTTAGGTTTGGAATTCAAGAACTAGTGCCTTTGAATCCAAATGGAGGGTGGTGGGAATTTTTGTTGAACTAAGAGTATATTTCTGGATAACCAAGCTAAAAGCTTATGTACCACCAGGTATTAATGATTTGGTTTCTATCTTGCCAGTTTTGAAAAAAAGAGCTTTGGACCTCTAACACAATACAATGTTTCATTATTTTTTAAGAACGATTTTTAGGAAACATATAAGTAATATTTTTATATAAAATATTATGTGATGCTTAAAACCACTGTGATTCTGTGTGTGAGTATATAGGGGGAACCTTGACCTTTAAGGAAAGAACATGCTTTACTATTTACAGGTCTTAATTGTTATATTAACATTTGATTAGATGTGTTGTATGTACTTGTGTTTTTTGAGAAGTTGTTCTGATGAAGTCCCATGCTGTGTGAGGGACGAAAGCGCTTAATTTGTATTTAGTAAAGCTGTTTGTTGATTTTTCCGTTTGGATGGATTTTTATTTCTGTTCTTACATTGGACTTTTGACCAGCATTGAGAGTATGGAGCTTTATGGTGTGAAGCTAGCAAAAGGGCCAATTGGGATTTTTATTAAGTTTAACAAAGTCAACAAAAATCCAATCTTTCTCAGCCACTTTTTCTTATACAGCTATATTTCACAAATATGAGTGATACAGTGTCAAATTCATTCACTAATTTCAGTGCTGCTGGTCGTCTTCCTGTTACTTTCCATCACCCAGTCCCAGACTCCAGGTCAAGTCCAAGCTACTCCCGATTCTTCTAGTCAACTCCTTAGCTTTTTTTTCTTCTCTCTCAAGCATTTTCTTTTGGAACACTGGTTTCACTGGCAAAGTCTTTCTATGAGCTTTATTATCAGAAGAATGAGAAGAAAAGTCCCCTTCTGTTTGGTGGCTCATATTTTGTTTGACAGACTGGTATTTCCTCCTTAGCCTGTTCTGCCTCAAAAAATTACTGATATTTCAGGAAAAAATATTCTGAAGACAGCTGAACACATCAGCTTGCTTCTAGATATTCCCTGATTGCTGGGATAAATTTGCTTTTTTTCTGCCTGGTGTACAGTGAATAATCATTTTCCATTAAGACTCTACTGTCTCCCGTTTTAATATTTTGCCTGTCGGCCACAGTTTTGTTAGGGGCAACTCTTTCTGCGGTATGACTGCATCTCTACTAATACAGGTCTTGGCTGCATTTTCATGGCCAGGTTTGGAGCATACACATGATTTGTCCTTTAAATTACCAAATCATGTTGTGGAAAACCAGAACAGTTACTTATTTGTGCTTTCATAAAATGAATACAGTCTTATGTTCCTTCCAGTTTTGCTGGAGTAACAGAAAATCTCAGTTTTTTTGTGTGCTCTGTTCTCTAACTCTACCATTTTTTTAAACAGCTCTTCTTGAGCAGTCTCATACTCAGCCAGCCTCTTCTTCATTTCAACCTCAGATTTTTAATATTTTATCAGTTATCTGAATAGCTGTTTAAAGCCTCTTCCATTTTCAGCATTTTATTCGAGTTGATACCACCTTCAATGCTTCATTTATTTTAACCAGCTCTGAGTACATTTGACTTACTTTTTTCCTCTAAATTACCAGAAGCCATCTCTAGTACCAAAACTGGAACTTGCATTGCTGTTTGCTGAACAGCTGCAGGATTCTCCACAGTCATGTGTTTTATCTTCACCTTTTCTAGTAGATTTTCTTGCAGGCTAAGTTTCTGCTTTTTGCTGGCACCCAAGCAGTGCATTTACTAGCCAGTAGCTGAATTTTACTAAAACATGGAGAATTACTGGCCCTTGTCCATCAGTTTCATTTTTTCACTTTTTATCACTGTGCAGCCATCTTGGAAAGTCCCAATACACAACACCAATAAAAATAATGGTTTCTTGTCAAAATATAGAAGTTATGTCCTTACCATAACGTTCCATGTAGAGTGTTCATCTCGCCTTTGTTCTTACACATGGGTTCGGAGCCGATCCTCGGCTCCGTGCCGGCCTCTTGCAAGCTCTGCATCGAGAAGAAGCTCGAGACAATCTAATACCCACAATCCCCCTCTGCCTTTACCTCAGATCTAGTTTGCAAGCAAACCAATCTACATAACAGCACATTCATGCCATACATCTATACATACATAAACAGACACATATAAAGTATATGTGTATACCAACTATGTACACAGAATAATGACAGTAGCAAAAAAATGCTTCTGGCCAGGCATCAAAGAACGTTCTTCCTAAGGGTGGGAGGGTGGGACTGTAAGAACAAAGGCGAGATGAACACTCCACATGGAACGTTATGGTAAGGACATAACTTCTATATGTGATAGTGTTCAATCTCGCCGTTTGTTCTTACACATGGGTAGCGTCCCTAGCTCCTAAATCCTGAGGAACTCACGGGAGGACGTTCTTGAGCACAGTGGAACCAAAGGTTGCCCTGTCCCTAGAAACCTTATCTACTTTATAATGAGAAATAAATGTATGTGGCTTAGACCAGGTAGCAGCCGCACAAATAGCATCCAGAGGTAGGCGAGCTGCATGAGCCAAAGACGTAGATATTGATCTTGTGGAATGTCCTTTGGGTTTGTTTAGAAGGGTTGATTTGCAGAATCGTATACATAGATTATACAATCCGTTAACCACTTTGAAAGAGTTCTTTTGGTAACTGCAAGTCCTTTCCTGCTATCAGCAAAAGCCACAAAGAGTTGATCTGTTTTCCTGTGATCTTTTGTTCTATCCAAATAAAACCTTAGCTGTCTGTGAACATCCAATTTGTGTAACATATACTCCATTTTGTTGGAGTGGTTTTGAAGAAAGTGGGTAATTCAATGGACTGATTAATGTTGTTAATAGAACACACTTTAGGGAGGAAGGATGAATTGGTTCAAGAGAAACTCTGTCAGAGTGAAAAATCAGATAAGGGTGCTTGATGGAGAGAGCCTGAAGTTCAGACACTTCTAGCGTAATGGCTACCAGAAAGAGAGTTTTCCAGGACAAAAATTTTAATGGGCAAGAAGAGGCAGGTTCAAAGGGGCAACATTAATTTAGATAGCAACAAGTTTAGACTCCAAGGTTACGAGGAGATCTGACCGGAGGTCTAATATGAAAAACTCCTTTTAAAAGGCTTTACAAAGTCTGTGAGCCATGATAGGAGCTCCACATTCTTCCACATGGAAATTGAAATGGCAGCCAATTGAACTCTTAGAGTAGCAGGAGAAGCACCCTGATGAAATAAGTCTGTTAAGAACTCTAAAATCTTATTCAAAGGAGCTGTAAAGGGATCAACGTGGTGTGTATCCGCCAGAATACAAACCGTTTCCATTTGCTAGTATATGTTTTAGTAGTGGAAGCCTTATCGGAAGCCACTAATATATTCTGGACTGCTGATGACAAGAGATCAGACCTGGCTAAGTTAATTGGAGCAGCCAAGCTGCTAGATGGAGTGACAGAAGCGGGATGGGAACCCCTGACGAGTGAGTCAACAGATCCGGCTCTGGGTCCAGAATCCAGGGTCCCCGAATGCAGTGAATTTTCAGGGAGGGAAACCAAATTTGACGAGGCCAGAATGGAGCAATGAGGATTATCGTCCTGTGAAGGTTCCTGGCTTTCTGGCGAAATTTTATCAGAGGAAATGGAGGAAATGCGTACAGGAGTCCCGGGGCCAATCGAAACCAGTCGTCCTGGGGACTTCCCCTGGAGGGGGTAATAGGGCAAAGTAGCTCCTACATTTGGCATTCATTGGAGACGCAAACAGGTCGCAGGAAGGCTGGCCCCATGTGCGAAAAATCCTTTTCGCCACTGACTGTTTCAGAGACCACTCGTGCGGTAGCAGAATTGCTCTGCTCAGCCTGTCGGCTATGACGTTGGATGACCCGGGATGTGCGTTGCTATTAGAAAGCGACCCGTGGACTCTGCCCACTGCCAAATTCTCATGGCCTCTCTGCATAGTTGATAGGACTTGGTTCCCCCTTGTTTGTTTATGTACCAGACTACCGACATGTTGTCTGTCTGAACTGCAATAGTCCCTAGAGGAAGAAGGGGAGCAAAGTGTTGCAACGCTAGAAACACTGCCCTCAACTCTAGAACATTGATGTGCAGATTGTATTCTAAATTGGTCCATTCGCCTTGGACTGTCTGTCCCTGAAAGATGCCCCCCCCACCCTATCAGGGAAGCGTCCGTGGTCACCGTAACTGTGGGCGTGGGTAATACAAACGGCCTCCCCTGGGAAAGGTTGCACATTTGGAGCCACCAGTTTAGATCTGTTTTGCAAGTCTTTGTTATGAGAATCTCGTGTGTTAGAGGTAGTTGCTGGAATGACCATTGAGCAAATAGCAGCCATTGTAGGACTCTCATGTGCAACCTTCCCTAGGGAATTGCAATAAGGGAGGCTGACATGAGGCCCAACACCTTCAGTACTAGGTGTGCAGGAGATTTCCTTGACAAGAGTAGAAGACGAATGTGAGTCTGCAGTGATGATATCCTTTCTGGGGGAAGCCTCAGAATCAATTGGCGTGTGTTTAACTCTGCTCCTATGAACAAGATATTTTGTGATGGCTGAAGTAAGGATTTTCGAAAATTTACTGAAATCCCTAGGTAAACACACAGTTGAAGAACATAGTCTCTGGCCTGCAGTAGTTGGCGGTGGTGGCTGAAAGGAGCCAGTCGTCCAGATACGGAAACACCTGGAATCCCTGCCGTCTCAAGTGAGACGCTACCACTGCCATGCATTTGGTGAAGACCCTGGGGGCTGAGGTCAGACCAAAGGGCAGGGCTCGAAATTGAAAGTGACTGGCTCCCAGCCGAAAGCGCAAATGATCTCTGGATGCCCTGGCCATTTTGATGTGGTAGTATGCATCCTCTAGATCTATTGAGCACATCCACTCGTCCTTCTGCAGAAATGGAAGGATCGATTGAAGCGTGACCATTCGGAACTTTTCTTTCTTGACGAAAGTATTGAGGTAACTCAGGTCTAGAATGGGCCTCCAGTCCCCTGTTTTCTTTGGAACTAAAAAGAACCTTGAGTAAGTCCCGAATCCTTGCTGGTCCGCTGGGACTGGCTGGATGACTCTTTTTTCTAACAACTTTGAAATTTCTAAAGCTGCTGGCTCGCAGATGGGGCGGTACATCTGGGAGTCTTTTCTTTGGAATGGGATAGGATAGGAAGGGTATGGTGTAACCTCTGGTAACTACGCTTTTTACCCAATTGTCTGTAGTTATATCTTGCCAGGCCTGAGGGTATAAAGCTAGCGACCCCGACTGCCTCCAGAGCAGGACAGTCGGGCCTCCTCTCAGGAGTGCTGAAAAGGTTTACCAGGGAGTGTTTCCCTGTCACCTTGATGTTGCGGACCCCCTCTGCCGCCAGGGCGGCGTCTTCCACCTCTGCCCCCTCCTCTGCCTCTAGAGGGGGCATCACCCTGTGTGCCCGGGAAAGACCCTTGGTTTTGTTTCCGAAACCACATTTTCCCACCGCGTTGCCCTTTGGGGTACGGTCTGGTTGGGGTGGAAAACGGACTCCGACAGCAGACAGAGTCTTTCCCTCTTGTTCACACCGGGTAAGGGTCTCCTTTACCTTGGGGCCAAAAGAGTGGCACCGTCAAATGGGGCGTAAAGGAAGACTTGAAGGCTTCCGCAAAGGAGCATAGGCGCATCCAGGATTGTCTACGAAGAGCAATCGCTGAAGCTGCTGCCCTACTCGAACCTTCGCGTAGGAAATCAGCCTCATGGACGAGTTAACAATCGATGTTAGGGCATTAAGTTGCGCTGTCACTTTCTCTGAGACAGCTGCATCTGTAGCACCCTGGAGGGTATCTCCCAACTCTTTGACTAGATCCCTCTGCAGGCGTGTAAAATGGGTCAAATAGTTCAGGGACGCATGGAAAAAGCCGCTGAACTAAAAATGCGCTTCCCATATCTATCCATCGTTCTAGAATCTTTATTAGGCGGATGGACAGACGAAGAAGACTCCGACATCCTTTTTCGTGGCTGCAGCCACCACCATAGCGTCTACTGGAACTCCTTTAGTAAGGTAGGACTTATCCTGAGGTGCTGTGATGTACTTGTTCGGTTTCCTAGGAACAGGTTCCACTGTGTCAGGAGCCTCCACGCCGAGCAATAAGTTCCATTAGTTCGTCGAAGGGCGGAGTGACCCAGGAGGAGGAAGGGCGAGCACCAAATGCCTTCAGCAGAACTGACTCATCCTCAGAAGGGGGAAGGGACTGCCAGTCACCTCTCTGTTTCAGGATCTCCAAAATGTCTGAAAAAGAGACATCTTCTGAAGGTGACTTAGGGGACCCCTCTGACTCATCTAAGTCAGTATCAGATGTTATGGATTCCTGTGGAGAATCCAAGTGTCTCCTCTTACACAGTCTCTTCCTAGGGACTTCCTCGTGGGGAGCATCCGAAGAAGCCTCGGAGGAAGAGGGGGCACCCTCCAGGGGTGGCTGAGACACTGGTGCCCGACGCTTGGATGCGGCCGTGGGTGCAGATGAAGACAAAGGCCCTTTATGGGGAGGAGAAACTGCTTCCACTGATGTGGTTGTCTGGGTAGACAACACCTTCCTCATCAGGTCGAAGCTCCCGGGTCCCGATCGAAGAGTCTCCGGTTCGAAGAAATGGGAAGAATCCCGACACGGCACGAAGGCATCGACCCGAGGACGGAGCCGAATCGATCCGTGCGAGGCCCGAGGAGAGTCGGAACCGACACGCCGGTTCGACTCGCCCGGAACCAAGAACAGACCGTCGGCTCGAGACTCCGGTACGGTCCGACGGAGTCGAGGTGAAGGGAACAGACCGAGAAAAGGACGGTTCTGGACCCGAGGGCTCCACAATCAGCAGATCAGCCTCTTCCGGCTCCAAAGACTGAATCGGTCTCGGAGGAGGAATGGATGGAGATACAGGAAGGCCTTCAAGTTTCGACACCAGCTGGGTGGAAACCGAAATAAGTTTAGAGAGGGCCGAATGCTCCAACAGCTTCTGCACCACACGATCCACATCGACATCCGAAAGTTTGGAGGAAGAACGGGTCGAAGGAACCGAAGACGGAGCCGACCTCAATATGGCCGAAGGAGGGAGCTCC
The DNA here is from genome assembly GCF_019279795.1 of Protopterus annectens. Taxonomy (NCBI): domain Eukaryota; kingdom Metazoa; phylum Chordata; order Ceratodontiformes; family Protopteridae; genus Protopterus; species Protopterus annectens. The sequence continues at coordinate 1,272,318,652 of NC_056743.1, forward strand.
ATCACGGTTCCAAGACTCGAGGCTCAGGAACCGACACCAGTTGAACACTCGGCCCCGAAGTCTGTGGAACCGGTGATCTAACCTTTGAAGAAGAGCTCGGAGCCGATGACCTGGGCTCCGACGTCTTCGATTCCTTAGAGGACTTCGATGCCTGGTCAGAAGCATCCAAAGCCTCTTGGAAAGCTGGTTTCAAAGACCCTGTCCATTAGTTTCCTGCGCCTATCTGTCATGACCCTCCCACTGAAAGAGTGACAGATGGAGCAATCCTCTTGTAAGTGGAGAGGGCCAAGGCAGTAGACACAGGAACTATGGTTGTCAGTGACCGACATTTTTTGGCCACACTGACAACGCTTGAAACCAGACTTTGCCTTCTCAGACATTGTAGGTAATAAACAATTCCAGAAACAAACACACAGTCAAATCCGGGAAAAATAGTCACAATCAGGTAAATGTCAAATCCGGTATAAATTTGTCTCAATATGGTAGTATATGGGAAGGGTGTAGGCCCCGATACAAAAATACCGATAAAAAGGTTAACGGTACCAAAGAATTACGGAACCACAACACAATCACACTAGGTAATACTGACAATATCAAGTTAAATAGAAATCTCAATAAAATACAACAAAAAGTTATATCTTAGCTTAGAAAACCCTCGAGCTAGCTCCCAACGATGCGAATGCAGCAGCGGCAAACTAGATCTGAGGTAAAGGCAGAGGGGGATTGTGGGTATTAGATTGTCTCGAGCTTCTTCTCGATGCAGAGCTTGCAAGAGGCCGGCACGGAGCCGAGGATCGGCTCCGAACCCATGTGTAAGAACAAACGGCGAGATTGAACACTATCACATATTATATTTTCCGCACACAAAAATGTACACAAGCACCAGCATAAACTCCACTGTCACTGTGCATAAACAGACCAAGTCACTTTTTGTCTCAGTGTATAAAAACTGCCAGAAAATGTACAATTGCTAGCTGAATGACAGAAATGCAAGGTTCACCAAAGAAGCATTCACTCTGACAGCAGAAAAGCTCTGAAGCATTTTGTTTCTCCAGATGCCTTTCATCTGGAGTGCCTTGAGTGTTCATAGCAGTTGAAGCACATGGTTGGTGACCAAAGCTGTGAGAAGCTGGATAGTGCAAAGAGCATCACACAAACAACTTAAACTACTGCAACAGTGATCCACATACGAACATCATAAGGCAAAAACCTTCTTATACCTGTTCAACACATTATCTTTGCTAGAAAAGGGTAGGAATCAAAGATCTCTGGGGGCCATAAAACTACTGAAACTGCAATAAACAGGATTTGATTTTAGATTTAAGAAACAATCATCTTATCATATTTGTACAGTGAAATTGCTGATCTGTGGGCTGACAGTCAAGGACAAAGATGCTCTGAATTCTTATTCCACAAGTCTCTGAACGTTATAAAACTGAAAATTCTTCCTCAAGGTTTCTTGGATATTAAGCATCTAAGGTAATCTCTTGTTAAAGGAAGAAACTAAACGGGCCATTTGTAATTTTCTTTGACTGTAATCTATTGTTTACAAGTGGACTGCATAAAGACTGAGACAATGAATCTCTATGATCAGAGATAAACTTGGGGAGAGATATACTTTAAAACTGCACTCACATTCATCACAAGATAAAAGAAAAGGACTTTTATCTCTCTGTTCTTTTTTTAAAGACAGCAGTGCAGCTAAGTATTTTAAGTCTGAATTCTGACTTATGCTGGTCCTCAAAAGGGACTACCACTACATTACCACCGACCATTTCTTGGAAAAGGCTTAAAGTACCTCCTATGTCTACCACTTTACTGTTTGTGCAAGGTAGAGGACAGCTGAAAGGAGAAATGCCTCTGACTTGAGAAGAAAGAGTTTAGAAGTGAACAAGTTTTCAGGCTCCTCCACCAAGATCATGACTTTCGGGGATGACTGATGTCTGGACACGCACATTAATACCAACAAATGCACCTGAATAACTTTAAACAGGTACCAGTGTCAGGGATGAAGCTCCAGCGGTAACAATAAGACGAGCTATGATTACATGATGCTGAGGACTAATAGAACAGATGTGTAGCATTTAGAAAATGAAGACATCACAGAAATCCCAGAATCCATAGGAGACAAAACCTCTTTACAGTATACTCCACTCTTTTTTGCATCAACAATTTAATTTATTTTTTCTTATTTAGAAGCTCAATTAAATATTTCTTTTGATTTTTTTCTTTGGTGACCTAAGCTTTTTCAGTGTTAGAAATGAAACCAAAGGTTGCTGTCTTCCAAGACTGGAAACCTGCTTATATTTTACGCAGTATTCACAGCAATCAACATTGTGATCTTACTCCAGGCTACACAAGCACATTTTAGCTCTGTCCCCCTTAATACTTTGCAAAACCCATGACCTTCAGAGAAAGGTGGTGAATTACTCTTAAGTACATAATGGCAATAATTTGAGTCATAGACTCCTTTTACTTCAGAAAAAAAAAAAAGAAGTTATGTACTTACCATAACGTTCGATGTTTGTAGTCCATCTCGCCCTTCATTCTTACACTTGGGACCGGAGCCGAACCTCGGCTCCGACTTGGCCATACTATAGCTCAAAAACTTCTGGTTGGCTCATGGCTAGGAGGTATCCCATCATGCATCACTAACAATCCCCAGATCTTGTTTGCTGCAAGGAGAAAAATATAGAGACAAAGAACAAACCAAATCAAAAGGACTAAAAAAAAGCAGTAGGCACTCTACCCCCAGGTCCTCAAGGAGGGGGCAGGAGGGAGGGTTCGTAAGAATGAAGGGCGAGATGGACTACAAACATCGAACGTTATGCTAAGTACATAACTTCTTTATGTTCTGTAGTCCTATCCTGCCTTCATTCTTATACTTGGGACAGCGTCCCTAGCACCTTCATCTTGGGTGGCTCATTGGAAAAATGCTCCTGAGTACTGTGGAACCAAAGGAAGACCTGTTCCTAGAAGCCATATCCAATTTGGAGTGAGTAATGAATGTGTGAGGTGAAGCCCATGTTGCTGCAGCACAAATGTTGTGTATTGGGATTTTAGCCTGAAAAGCTACCAAGGTAGACACAGACCAGATAGAATGAGCTTTCACCTTGAAAGGAAGACCTTTACCACAGGAGGAATAGACAAATGAAATGCAACTGGAAATCCAGTGAGATAGTGTGACTTTAGAAACTGGAAGGCCCCTCCTAGAGTCTGAAAAGGAGACAAACAACTGATCTGACCTTCTAAAATCTTTAGTTCTGTCCAGATAAAAACAATTGTCTATGCACATCCAATTGGTGGAATTTGTACTCTGCCTTGTTAGAAAAATTAGGGAAGAACACAGGTATTTCAATAGACTGATTAATATTGGCTTGAGAAGAAACCTTAGGAATAAAGGAAGGGTTGGTATGCAAAGAGACCCTATCTTTCTGAAACACCAAATAAGGGGGCTTAATGGAAAGATATTGCAGTTCAGAGACCCTTCTTGCAGAAGTGATAGCCACTAAAATTAGAAGTTATGTACTTACCATAACGTTCCATCTGAGTAGGTGTATTCATTTGTCTGCAACCTGTGGGTTATGGATCCGATATCGGATCCGAACCGGCATGGTTTTCCAGCTATGGATCCGAGCTCTCAGCTCCTCCCCTCACCCATAATGCCCTGCTCTCCCTACATGACCTCAGATCGAGTTTGCCATAAATCAAAATACCCTAGAAAGGGTAACACGTAATATGCAGGAAACTGACAAAGCCAGGGGGATAGGAGGGCGGGATGGTTGCAGACAAATGAATACACCTACTCAGATGGAACGTTATGGTAAGTACATAACTTCTAAATCTGAAGTAGGAGATTCATTTGTCTGCAACCTGTGGGACAGAGTCCCCAGCTACCTGAATCTTGGACGGCAGTCATGGAAGGATATTCAGGAGCACCGCGGAGCCAAAGGATGCTCTACCTCTAGATGTAATATCCAACTTGTAGTGGGAAATAAAGGTATGAGATGAAGCCCAAGTGGCTGCTGAACAAATATCATCCAGAGGAATCCTAGCTTTAAAGGCCGCTGAGGTAGAAACTGACCAGGTTGAATGGGCATGTACTCCCTCCGGTGCGGGCCTCCCAGAAGCTTGATAAGCCAATAAGATGCACTGCAAAATCCAGCGTGATAAGGAGACTTTGGAAATTGGTTTACCCAAATTGAATTTAGCAAAGGAAATAAACAACTGGTCGGATTGCCTATGACCAGCTGTCCTGTTCAGATAAAATCGAAGTTGCCTGTGAACATCTAAGGAATGTAGCTTGTATTCACCTTTGTTTTGATATTTAGGAAAGAAAACAGGGAGATTAATGGATTGATTAATATTTGCTTCTGAAGCTACCTTAGGAAGAAAGGACAGGTTGGTCCTGAGGTATACACGGTCCGGATGAAAGACCAAGTAAGGAGGCTTGATGGATAAGGCTTGAAGTTTCAAAACTCTCTTGGCCGAAGTAATGGCTACTAAAAAGGCCATCTTGAAAGATAAAAATTTTAGATCTACCGTGGCCGCAGGTTCGAAGGGGGGAGCGGTCAAGGCCTGAAGAACCAAAGAAAGGTCCCATGGAGGAACCACTTGCTTTACAGGGGGTCTAAGAAGAAAAGTACCTTTTAGGAAGATTTTACACAATTTGGCAGACATCAGTGGACCGGAGTCATGACCAATATGATAGTGAGAAATTGCCGCAAGTTGTACTTTGACCGTGGAACTGCTGGCACCATCATTAAAAAGAGTGGTTAGGAAGTCAAGCACCAGAGGAAGGGGAACTGTGAAGGGTCTAGACCTTGCCTCCGCCCAAATGGAGAACCGTTTCCACTTGCTGCGGTAAACTTTCCTGGTAGATGGTTTATGAGCCGCTACCAGGATGGCCTTAAAGGGAGACGAAATACCGGGAGTCCTGATTAGGAGTGAAACTGGAGCAGCCAAGCAGTTAGCTTCAGGTTGTCCAGATTCGGGGTTGATAGATGGGACAGGTGAGATATCAGATCCGGAATGGGATCTAGAATCCAAGGTGGATTCACTGAGTGAGACCTTAGGAAAGGGAACCAGATCTGTCGAGGCCAGAATGGGGCAATGAGAATCATTCTGCACCCCAACCGAGAGGCTTTCTGAAGAACTTGGAGCATCAGAGGCAAAGGAGGGTAAGCGTAAAGAAGACCGGGGGGCCAAGCATGCACCAGAGCGTCTCTTGGGGTATCTCCGGAGGAGGGATTAGAGCGAAAAACTGTCGCACTTGGTGTTTGAGGGAGGCAAAAGATCGCAACAAGGAGTTCCCCACCGTGCGAAGATGCGTTCGCTACTTGAGCATTGAGAGACCACTCGTAAGGGGAGAGAATGGTGCGACTGAGCTTGTCCGCAAGGATGTTGGACCGACCGGAATATGCGTTGCGATGAAAGCGGTTGGTGGAGATTGCCCATTCCCACACTCTCATGGCTTCTCGACAAAGAGGGTAAGACCTGGTTCCCCCCCGTTTGTTGATGTACCAGACGACAGACATGTTGTCCGACTGAATCGCAATAGTTCCCAAGGGAAGAAAGGCCTGTAGTGCTTGCAACGCTAAGAGCACGGCTCTCATCTCTAGAACACTGATATGCAGTAAGGTCTCTGAATCGTTCCACGTGCCTTGGACCGTCCGGCCTGCAAAATGCCCCCCCCCCCACCCTAGGCGGGAGGCGTCCGTGGTCACCGTGGCGAGAGGGGGAGAAGCACAAAAGGGGCAGCCTCCGTGGAGATCCTGTGAGTGGAGCCACCACAAGAGGGACCGCCTGCAAGCCTTGCTGATCGCAATGGGATGATGCATAGGAAGAGCGAGATAAGACCACTGAACTAGGAGTGCCCACTGAAGGACCCGCATATTGAACCTGGCGAGAGGTAGAAGAGCTATCGCTGCTGCCATGGACCCTAGAGCCCTCAGGACCAATTCCGCCGGAACTGAGCTGGAGTGGAGGATGGCCCGCACCTGGAGCCGTAGATTCTGAACTCTGTCCGCAGTGAGGAAGGCTCTTAACCGTCTCGTGTCTAACCTGGCACCTATAAAATCTATGAATTTCGTAGGGGCTAGGTTGGATTTTTCTGCATTTATTGTGATGCCCAGGCGGGGAGCTAGATGGAGAAAGGAGTCTCGTGCCAATAATAGTAGATGCCTTGTTGGGGCGGTAAGGAGCCAGTTTGTCCAGGTATGGGAAGACCTGTACACCCTGAAGCCTCAGGTGGGCCGCTACCACTGCTAATACTTTGGTGAACACCCTGGGGGCTGTAGTGAGACCAAAGGGAAGGACCCTGAATTGGTAGTGACTGGCTCCCAGCCGGAAGCGAAGAAACCTCCTGGAGCGTCTGTCCATTAGAATGTGGTAGTACGCATCCTTGAGGTCTATAGAGCACATCCAGTGATTTTCTCCCAGAAGGGGGAGAATGGACTGCAAGGTAACCATTCGGAACTTCTCCTTGGGAACTGCCAGGTTTAAGAGTGACAGGTCTAATATTGGTCTTAGGTCCCCCGTCTTTTGGCACTAAAAAGAACCTGGAGTAGAACCCTGATCCGATCTGGTCTGGGGGACGGGCTGGATGGCTCTTTTCTTCAGCAGATGGCCAATTTCTGCCAAAGCGGCCTCCCACTGACCGGGTGGAACGTCGGGGAGGGACTTTAATTTTGGGATGTGATGAAATGGAATGAGGTATCCTCTGGATATGATGCGGAGGAACCAGCGGTCTGATGTTATGGACTCCCATGCCGCTAGGTGCTCCGAGAAACGCCCCCCCGACTGCCTCCAGAGTGGAGCAGCCGGGCAACCCTTCAGGGCTGCTGCGCGGGCCGTTCAGAGAAGGGTTCTCTGGACCTGAAGTTCATGGGAGCCCCTCTGCCCCTGGGGCGGCGTCCTCCCTGTCCTCCTCTGCCACGGAAGGTCTGGTTGTCCGGAGTGGGTTGGGACTGCTGCGACTTCCAGAACCACATCTTCTTCTGGCCCTTTTGGTTCCTAGAATAGGACCTCTGGGGCACAGAGAAGTGGATTCCGACGGCAGACAGCGTCTTCCCGTCCTTCTCGCTCTGGGTCAAAGTATCGTGAACAGTTTCGCCAAAAAGGGCAGAACAATCGAAGGGGGCGTTCGCGAATGACGCCATGAAGGGCTCCGTGAAATCGCAATGGCGGAGCCAGGCCTGTCATCTGGTAACTAGGCCTACCCCTGCGGCTCTAGCGGCTCTCTCCGTAGCATGGGACAGTAACCGCATAGAGGAATTAGTCACGGACCTGAGAGTGGCCATACGGGTGGAGTGCAACAGTTTGTCCTCCTCCGACATGGACTCTGGGGGGGATGCAGCGTATTCCTTGATAAGATCGCGCTGCATCCTGATCACATGTGCCAAGTAGTTGAGCGCCCTCTCTGAAAAGGTCGCTGAACTAAACATTCGCTTCCCCAAGCGGTCCATCATCCGAAACTCCTTGCTCGGAGGATGGACTGAGGGACTCTCCTGTGCGAGTTCCCTCTTGGTGGCTGCAGCCGTCAACATGGCATCTACCGGAGGCCCCTTGCTCCAGTGGGCACGGTCTGCCGGGGGACTAAGGATGCGGTCTGGCCTTCTGGGGATTGGCTCCACGGTGTCCGGTTCCTTCCACGCCCTGGTGGTAATTAGGTCCACCTGGAGGTCGGCAGGAGGGGACACCCAAGAGGTAGACGGGCCCGCTTCAAATGCCTCCAAGAACACGGACTCGTCCAAGGAAGACTTGGGGGCAGACCACCACCACCCCCCCCTTATGCGAAGCATTTCCATGATGTCTCCAAAGGAGACATCCTCGGGGGGCGATCTTGGGGAGCCTTCCCCTTCCTCCAAATCCGTGTCTTCTGTGAGAGACTCGGGGGAGTCTATGTGCCTCCTTTTACACGTATGCTTGCGAGGTGCATCCTCAGGGGCTGTCCGAGGAACCCTCGCAGCGTGTCCTGTTCCAATGGAACAACTTGGGGCAATGGAGCGGGCTGTCCCAGTGGCCGGATGGTGGAAGCCTGACCCAGTGCAGATGGAGCGCGGGAAGGAGCCGAAGCAAGTGCCGGGGGTCCGGAGACCCTCAACAGGGCCCTCTCCACTACATCAAAAGCCGGGGGGGAGCCAACCTCGACCAAAGGATCCGATAATCGGCTCCCCCTCAGATCCAAAGAGTGGATCGGAGCCGGCCCCGAGGCATTCGGATCCGAGGGGGCAGCGCGCTCCGACACATATGGCGCCGAAGGAACACTAATCCCCCCGGATCCGAAGCTCGGATCCAGGCTCCGAGAGGTCGGATCCGAAGCACTCGAGGGCAGGGTCGGATTCGAAGTACCTAGTACTATCGGCGCCGACCCACCCCGGCCCGGCTGCTCGGCTCCAATCGCTCCGAACCCGGGTAGCGGGTCGGAGAAGGAGCTATAGGTTTGAAAAAAAGGGGTCGAGCTCCCCAGAGGGGCAGGAGCACTCCCATCTGCATCTGGGCCTGGATGAACCTTCTCATCATCCGGTCCAGATCAGCGTCAGACAAACTATATGTAGATCTCGACGAGGCTACCGAGGTAGGCCTTGAGTGCCTCCTCGATAGCCTCAACAGAGATCGGGTCTCCCCCTCCTCAGGTCCCGGTGAGAAGCAGACCGGAGACCGGAGCCGAGAAGGGGAAGAGCCGGTAGACAAGGAGGCCGGAGGAGAAGCCCGCTTAGCAGGCGGGTCCAAAACAGAGGTCTCGGCCCGCCGCTTGTGGTGCTTCTCTCTCCGGTCCTTTTTTCTTGCTTCCCACTCCTCCAAACCACTAGAGGGAGGTTGAGTCCCAGGTGGAGGAGGAGGAGCAGGAGAGGAGGGAACCGAGGACACGGTACCCCCTGAAGGAGCAGTAGCCAAAGACGTGTCCGGGGGCAGAAGTCCCGCCAGGACCAGCTTCGACCTCCACTCCTTCAATGCCCTGGGGTTGAACCCTGCACAAATGGAACATCCAGAAGTGAGGTGTTCAACCCCAAGACATCGAACGCACCGAGTGTGGCCATCAGCAGGAGAAAGCTGATGGCCACACTCGGAGCACTTCGAGAAGAAAGCCTTAGGGGCTTCAGACATACTAAGGATTTTTTTTTCTTTTTTAAATAATAAGTGCTAACTAGCCACAAAGAAAAAACACAGGCCCAAACACACACTACGCACCAGCGAGGGGAGGGATAAATAAAAGTTATAAAGTTATTAAAAAACTTTAAATTTTAAACTCAAAAGATAGGGAACCTAACACTTCCACACAAAACTGACTAAAACTTTAGAATTAAATGCTTGTAAAAATATAACAATTGACACTTAGCTGAAGAGCTCTAAAAATCCAGTCTGGTCACCAGCGCGGCAAACTAGATCTGAGGTCATGTAGGGAGAGCAGGGCATTATGGGTGAGGGGAGGAGCTGAGAGCTCGGATCCATAGCTGGAAAACCATGCCGGTTCGGATCCGATATCGGATCCATAACCCACAGGTTGCAGACAAATGAATCTCCTACTTCAGATATATAGTTTTCCAAGTTAAAAACTTGAGGTCACATGTTGCTGAAGGTTCAAAAGGACTTCATTTCAGTTTATGGAGAACAAAGTTCAAATTCCATGGAGCCACAGGATCCATGACTGGGGGTCTTAGCAAAGGGGTCCCTTTGAGGAAGGCTCTACAAAACTATGAGCCATAAGATTAGGTTTGTTAGCAACATGAAAGATAGAAATGGCTGCCAACTGCACTTTAATAGTTGCTGCTGCTGAACCTTGGTAGAATAACTGCGAGAGAAAGTCTAAAATGGCAGAAATGGGAACTGTGTAAGGATCAAGGTTTCTCTCATGGGCCCAAAAGGAGAATCTCTTCTATTTACTGGTATACATTTTCCTGGTAGAAGGTTTGTGAGAAGATGACAGGATGTGTACAACCTTGGAAGAAAAGTCATGAAGCCTGACTAGGGACGGAATTGGAGCAGCCAAGGAGTCAAGCTGAGGGTGTGGAGAGAGGGATGGAACGCCCCTGACATGCGTGTCAGTAAATCTGGCACTGGATCCAGAGTCCACGGTTTGTCCTTTAGATGAGGTCTGAGGAAGGGGAACCAAATCTGTCGAGGCCAGTAAGGAGAAATTAGGATCATTCTGCTTCCCGAGGATATTGCTTTCTGAATTACCTTCGATATGAGGGGGAAGGGAGGGAAAGTGTAGAGAAGTCCCGAGGGCCAATCGTGAACAAGTGCACCTCTTAGTGCTTACCCTTTCTGGGAAATCAGGGTAAAGTAGCTGCTGCATTTGGCATTGAGAGGGGTGGCAAAGAGATCGCAGCAAGGCTGACCCCATTTGCAAAAATTTGTTCCGCAATGTATGTGCTCAGAGACAACTAGCGAGGCATCAGAATAGCCCTGCTGAGCCTGTCAGCTAGGACGATGTATTTCCCCGGGATGTGCATTGCTATCAGAAAGCGCTGGGAAGTCACTGCCCACTCCCATACTCGAAGGGCTTCTCTGCAGAAGGGGTAAGATTTGGTTCCTCCTTGTTTGTTTAGGTACCATACCACCGACATGTTGTCAGAGTGGATTACAATCATCCCTAGAGGGAGAAAGCTGTGAAGTGCTTGCAACACTAGAAGAACTGCTCTCATCTCCAAGACATTGATATGCAAATGAGCCTCGTGATCTTGCCATGTGCCTTGGACTGTTCTCCCTAGATAATGTCCCCCCACCCTATCTGAAAGGAATCCATGGTCACAGTGGCAACTGGGGGGGGGGGGGGGACAAATAGTCTGCCTCTGTTTAGATTGCTGGTCTTGGTCCACCAACGAAGATCCTGTTTGCACAAATTTGTTATCAGGATGGGGTGAGACAGAGGTAGGTAATGCAGTGACCACTGGGCAAAAAGTAACCACTGCAGGACCCTCATGTGCAGCCTGGCTAATGGAACTAGTGTTATTGTGGAACCCATGGTCCTTAATAGCTTGAGCACCACCTTTTCTTTGACTTTTCTTAGAGGAAGTAAGCTCAAGACTTGTTCCCTTAGACACTGAAATCTTTCTAAGGGAAGGTAAGCCCGCATTGAGACGGTGTTTATTTCAGCGGCAATAAAATTCGCATGCTGAGAGGGCGACAATGCAGATTTTTGCTAATTTACTTAATTCCTAACTGCAGTCAAGTGAAATGGTAGCATCCCTGGCCTGTAACAGTAGATGCCTTGTGGAGGCAGTCAGGAGCCAGTCGTCCAGATATGGACACACTTGGAATCCTTGACGTCTCAAGTGAGCCATAACCACTGCCATACATTTGGTGAACACCCTGGGGGCTGTGGTAAGACCAAAGGGCAGGGCGTGGAACTGATAATGACTGGCTCCCAGCCAGAAGCGTAAGTGACTCCTCGATGCCCTGTCCATTTTGATGTGGTAGTAAGAATCTTGGAGGTCTATGGAGCACATCCAAAAGTCTTTCCCTAACAACGGGAGTATCGACTGTAAGGTGACCATTCGGAATTTGGACTTCTGTACAGATTTGTTCAATTTGCTGAGATCCAAAATGGGTCTCATGTCCCCTGTTCTTTTTGGCACCAAACAGACTCTGGAGTAAGTCCCTAATCCTACTTGGTCTGCGGGGATGGGTTGGATGACTTTCTTCACAAGCAACTTTTGGATTTCTAGAGTTGCTGAATCCTTGTGATTGGGTGGCACATCTGGGATTCATCTGGTCTGAGGGGTGGAGATAAGAAGGGAATAAGGTAAACTCTGACAATTATATTTAACACCCACTTGTCTTGAGTGGTGTCCTGCCAGGCTTCTGGGTATAAAGATATATGACCCCCGACTGGCTACAGAGACGTACAGTCGAGCCTGCTTTTAGGAGCGCTGATAGGGATGACCAGGAAAGGAATCACTGTCACCCTGGTTCTGCGGGCCTCTTCTACCTCTAAGGTGGCATCTACCATTATTTCCTCATCCTCTGCCTCAAAAAACCTCTGCGATTTTTTGAACCATATTTTGCCGCCCTTCTGCCTTTTGGGGTAGGGTCTAGAAGGGATGGAAAAATGGACTCCCACGGCAGACAGAGTTTTTCCTTCCTGCTCGCACCTGGTGAGTGTGTCCTTCACCTTGGTTCCAAACAATGAGGATCCGTCAAAGGGGGCGTTGGTAAACGTAGACTTAAAGGCCTCCACAAAGTTACTCAAATGCATCTAGGAGTGTCTTCTGAGAGAGACCCCTGAGCCCGCTGCCCTACTCGCTCCATCCGCTGTATACGAAATCTTTCTCATGAAAGAGTTCACAATAGAATTTAGGGTCATCTGTGCGTTGACCTGCTGAGATACCGCATCAGATACGTTAGCCTGTAGAGTATCTCCCAGCTCTTTTAGGAGATCTCTCTGAAACCTTGTAAAATGAGACAGGTAGTTCAGCGATCAAAGTGTAAAAGCCACTAAAGAAAAGACAAGCTTCCCATACCTATCCATCGTTCGAGACTCCTTGTTCGGTGGATAGACAGTGGAGGAAGTTTCGGCAAGTTCCTTTTCTGGTGGCTGCTGCCACCACCATGGCATCTACTGGAACACCCTTAGTAAGAAAGCCCTTGTCCTGGGGTGCTGACAAAATTTATTTGCTCTTCTAGGAACCGGTTCCACAGAATCAGGAGATTCCCACACCTTTCGACTCACTAAATCCAGTAGCTTGTCGAAAGGAGGAGACACCCCAGAGGCAGAGGATTGAGACCTGAAAGCCTTCAGGTACACTGACTCACCAGAAGGGGATGTGGTGGGCCAGCCGCCTCTCTGTTTCAGGATCTCAAGGATATCTGCGAATGAGATATTATCAAAAGACAACTTGGGGGACCCTTCTGACTCCTCGAGGTCAGTGTCTGATGTAATAGACTCATCAGGGGAGTCGACATGTTTCCTCTTACAAGTTTTCTTCCTAGGTGGTTCCTCAGACAGATATTCTGGGGAGACCTCGAAAGACTGGGGACCACTCATGGAGATATCCTGAGGCTGCGGGTCTCTGCTATGTTGGGAGAGACAGGGAGATGAGACTGAAGTCAGCGCCTTAGGGGGAAGAGTGTCGGAACCTCTGGATGAAGCTGAAGACCTGGACAGCACACTCCTCATCACCTCCAAGGCAGATCCCCCCGGCTCCGTG